>NW_025727352.1:0-37584 GCF_021461385.2 Schistocerca piceifrons | reverse complement strand
TTCACTTCAGGATTACTGTATAGCTTGGACTTTCTTATAGAAGATGAAACACAGAAATTACATCCCAATTTAATACAAAAGGCACAATAGCGACTTAAGTACTAGAGGACTGACACTCTCACTTTCTATGATTTGAACCTCTCCTGTGAGTCCAGTTTTAGATTCCGATGGTTCATTACAGGTTTACTGTATCCCTTGGACCCTCTTATTGACGATGAAACACAGAGTTTGCATCCGAATTTAATACAAAGGGCACAATGCCGACTTAAGTACAAGAGGTCTGACACACTAATTTTCTATGATTTGAACATCTCCTGTGAGTCCAGTTTTAAATTCCGATGCTTCACCTCAGGTTTACTGTACCCCTTGGACCTTTTTATTGACGATGAAACACAGAAATTGCATCCGAATTTAATACAAAAGGCACAATGGCGAATTAAGTACAAGAGGACTGCCACTCTCACTTTCCATGATTTGAACCTCTCCTGTGAGTCCAGTTTTAGATTCCGATGCTTCACTTCGGGTTTACTGTATACCTTGCACCTTCTTATTGACGATGAAACACAGAAATTGCATCCGAATTTAATACAAAATGCATAATGCCGACTTAATTACAAGAGGACTGACACTCTCACTTTCTATGATTTGAACCTCTCCTGTGAGTCCAGTTTTAGATTCCGATGCTTCACTTCAGGTTTACTGTATCCCTTGGACCTTCTTATTGATGATGAAACACACAAATTGCATCCGAATTTAATACAAATGGCGCAATGCAGACTTAAGTACAAGAGGACTGACACTATCTATGATTTGAACCTCTGCTGTGAGTCCAGTTTTAGATTCCGATGCTTCACTTCAGGTTTACTGTATACCTTGCACCTTCTTATTGACGATGAAACACAGAAATTGCATCGGAATTAAATTCAAAAGGCACAATGCCAACTTAAGTACACGAGAACTGACACTGCAACTTTCTATGATTTGTACCTCTCCTTTGGGTCCAGTTTTAGATTCCGATGCTTCACTTCAAGTTTACTGTATCCCTTGGACCTTCTTATTGACGACGAAACACAGAAATTGCATCCGAATTTAATACAAAAGGCACAATACCGACTTAAGTACAAGAGGAGTGAGTCTCTAAATTTTTCTATGATTTGAACTTCTCCTGTAAGTCAAGTTTTAGATTCCGATGCTTCACTTCAGGTTTACTGTATACCTTGCACCTTCTTATTGACGATGAAACACAGAAATTGCATCCGAATTTAATACAAATGGCATATTGCCGACTTAATTACAAGAGGACAGACACTCTCACTTTCTATGATTTGAACCTCTCCTGTGAGTCCAGTTTTAGTTTCCGATGCGTCACTTCAGGTCTTCTTTATCCCTTGGACCTTCTTATTGACGATGAAACATAGAAATTGCAGCCGAATTTAATACAAATGGCACAATGCCGACTTAAGTACAAGCGGGCTGACACCCTCACTTTCTATGATTTGAACCGCTCCTGTGAGTCCAGTTTTAGATTCCGATGCTTCACTTCTGGTTTACTGTATACCTTGCACCTTCTTATTGACGATGAGACACAGAAATTGCACCGGAATTTAATACAAAATGCACAATGCCGACTTAAGTACAAGAGGACTGACACTCTCACTTTCTATGATTTGAATCCCTCCTGTGAGTCCAGTTTTAGATTCCGATGCTTCACTTCAGGTTTACTGTATCCCTTGGACCTTCTTATTGACGATGAAACACAGAGTTTGCATCCGAATTTAACACAAAAGGCACAATGCCGTCTTAAGTAGAAGAAGGCTGACACACTAACTTTCTATGATTTGAACCTCTCCTGTGAGTCCAGTTTTAGATTCCGATGCTTCACTTCAGGTTTACTGTATCCCTTGGACCTTCTTATTGACGATGAAACACAGAAATTGCATCCGAATTTAATACAAAAGTCACAATACCGACGTAGGTAGAAGAGGAGTGACACTCTAGCGTTCTATGATTTGTACCTCTCCTGTGAGTCCAGTTTTAGATTCCGATGCTTCACTTCAGGTTTACTGGATAGCTTGGACCTTCTTATTGAAGATGAAACACAGAAATTGCATCCCAATTTAATACAAAAGGCACATAAGCGACTTAAGTACAAGAGGACTGACACTCTCACTTTCTATGATTTGAACCTCTCCTGTGAGTCCAGTTTTAGATTCCGATGCTTCATTACAGGTTTACTGTATCCCTTGGACCCTCTTATTGACGATGAAACACAGAGTTTGCATCCGAATTTAATACAAAAGGCACAATGGCGAATTAAGTACAAGAGGACTGACACTCTCACTTTCCATGATTTGAACCTCTCCTGTGAGTCCAGTTTTAGATTCCGATGCTTCACTTCGGGTTTACTGTATACCTTGCACCTTGTTATTGACGATGAAACACAGAAATTGCATCCGAATTTAATACAAATATCATAATGCCGTCTTAATTACAAGAGGACTGACACTCTCACTTTCTATGAATTGAACCTCTCCTGTGAGTCCAGTTTTAGATTCCGATGCTTCACTTCAGGTTTACTGTATCCCTTGGACCTTCTTATTGATGATGAAACGCACAAATTGCATCCGAATTTAATACAAATGGCACAATGCAGACTTAAGTACAAGAGGACTGACACTCTCTATGTTTTGAACCTCTGCTGTGAGTCCAGTTTTAGATTCCGATGCTTCACTTCAGGTTTACTGTATCCCTTGGACCTTCTTATTGACGATGAAAAACAGAGTTTGCATCCGAATTTAATACAAAATGCACAATGCCGTCTTAAGTACATAAAGGCTGACACACTAACTTTCTATGATTTGAACCTCTCCTGTGAGTCCAGTTCTAGATTCCGATGCTTCACTTCAGGTTTACTGTACCCCTTAGACCTTCTTATTGACGATGAAACACAGAGTTTGCATCCGAATTTAATACAAAAGGCACAATGCCGTCTTAAGTACAAGAAAGCTGACACACTAACATTCTATGATTTGAACCTCTCCTGTGAGTCCAGTTTTAGATTCCGATGCTTCACTTCAGGTTTACAGTATACCTTGCACCTTCTTATTGACGATGAAACACAGAAATTGCATCCGAATTTAATACAAATGGCATATCGCCGACCTAATTACAAGAGGACTGACACTCTCACTTTCTATGATTTGAACCTCTATTGTGAGTCCAGTTTTAGTTTCCGATGCTTCACTTCAGGTTTTCTTTATCCCTTGGACCTTCATATTGACGATGAAACACAGAAATTGCAGCCGAATTTAATACAAATGGCACAATGCCGACATAAGTACAAGAGGACTGTCACCCTCACTTTCTATGATTCGAACCGCTCCTGTGAGTCCAGTTTTAGATTCCGATGCTTCACTTCTGGTTTACTGTATACCTTGCACCTTTTTATTGACGATGAGACACAGAAATTGCATCGGAATTTAATACAAAAGGCACAAAGCTGACTTAAGTACAAGAGGACTGACACTCTCGCTTTCTATGATTTGAATCCCTCCTGTGAGTCCAGTTTTGGATTCCGATGCTTCACTTCAGGTTTACTGTATCCATTGGACCTTCTTATTGACGATGAAACACAGAGTTTGCATCCGAATTAATACAAAAGGCACAATGCCGTCTTAAGTACAGGAGGGCTGACACACTAACTTTCTATGATTTGAACCTCTCCTGTGAGTCCAGTTCTAGATTCCGATGCTTCACTTCAAGTTTACTGTATCCCTTGGACCTTCTTAATGGCAATGAAACACAGAAATTGCATCCGAATTTAATACAAAAGGCACAATAACGACTTAGGTACAAGAGGAGTGACACTCTAGCGTCTATGATTTCAACCTCTCCTGTGAGTCCAGTTTTAGATTCCAATGCTTCACTTCAGGTTTACTGTATAGCTTGGACCTTCTTATTGAAGATGAAACATAGAAATTGCATCCCAATTTAATACAAAAGGCACATAAGCGACTTAAGTACAAGTGGACTGACACTCTCACTTTCTATGATTTGAACCTCTCCTGTGAGTCCAGTTTTAGATTCCGATGCTTCATTACAGGTTTACTGTATCCCTTGGATCCTCTTATTGACGATGAAACACAGAGATTGCATCCGAATTTAATAGAAAAGGCACAATGCCGACTTAAGTACAATAGGTCTGACACTCAAATTTTCTATGATTTGAACATCTCCTGTGAGTCCAGTTTTAGATTCCGATGCTTCACCTCAGGTTTACTGTACCCCTTGGACCTTCTTATTGACGATGAAACACAGAAATTGCATCCGAATTTAATACAAAAGGCACAATGGCGAATTAAGTACAAGAGGACTGACACTCTCACTTTCCAGATTTGAACCTCTCCTGTGAGTCCAGTTTTAGATTCCGATGCTTCACTTCGGGTTTACTGTATACCTTGCACCTTGTTGTTGACGATGAAACACAGAAATTGCATCCGAATTTAATACAAATGGCATAATGCCGACTTAATTACAAGAGGACTGACACTCTCACTTTCTATGATTTGAACCTCTCCTGTGAGTCCAGTTTTAGATTCCGATGCTTCACTTCAGGTTTACTGTATCCCTTGGACCTTCTTATTGATGATGAAACGCACAAATTGCATCCGAATTTAATACAAATGGCTCAATGCAGACTTAAGTACAAGAGGTCTGACACTCTCTATGATTTGAACCTCTGCTGTGAGTCCAGTTTTAGATTCCGATGCTTCACTTCAGGTTTACTGTATATCTTGCACCTTCTTATTGACGATGAAACACAGAAATTGCATCGGAATTAAATTCAAAAGGCACATTGCCAACTTAAGTACAAGAGGACTGACACTCCAACTTTCGTTGATCTGAACCTCTCCTTTGTGTCCAGTTTTAGATTCCTATGCTTCACTTCAGGTTTACTGTATCCCTTGGACCTTCTTATTGACGACGAAACACAGAAATTGCATCCGAATTTAATACAAGAGGCACAACACCGGCTTAAGTACTAGAGGAGTGAGTCTCTAAATTTTTCTATGATTTGAACTTCTCCTGTAAGTCCAGTTTTAGATTCCGATGCTTCACTTCAGGTTTACTGTATACCTTGCAATTTCTTATTGACGATGTAACAAAGAAATTGCATCCGAATTTAATACAAATGGCATATTGCCGACTTAATTACAAGAGGACAGACACTCTCACTTTCCATGATTTGATCCTCTCCTGTGAGTCCAGTTTTAGTTTCCGATGTTCACTTCAGGTTTTCTTTATCCCTTGGACCTTCTTATTGACGATGAAACACAGAGTTTGCATCCGAATTTAATACAAAAGGCACAATGCCGTCTTAAGTACATGAAGGCTGACACACTAACTCTCTATGATTTGAACCTCTCCTGTGAGTCCAGTTTTAGATTTCGATGCTTCACTTTAGGTTTACTGTATCCCTTGGACCTTCTTATTGACGATGAAACACAGAAATTGCATCCGAATTTAATACAAAAGGCACAATAACGACTTAGGTACAAGAGGAGTGACACTCTAGCGTTCTATGATTTGAACCTCTCCTGTGAGTCCAGTTTTAGATTCCGATGCTTCACTTCAGGTTTACGGTATAGCTTGGACCTTCTTATTGAAGATGAAACACAGAAATTGCATCCCAATTTAATACAAAAGGCACAATAGCGGCCTAAGTACAAGAGGACTGACACTCTCACTTTCTATGATTTGAACCTCTCCTGTGAGTCCAGTTTTAGATTCCGATGCTTCACTTCAGGTTTACTGTATACCTTGCACCTTCTTATTGACGATGAAGCACAGAAATTGCATCCGAATTTAATACAAATGGCATATTGCCGACTTAATTACAAGAGGACTGACACTCTCACTTTCTATGATTTGAACCTCTCCTGTGAGCCAGTTTTAGTTTCCGATGCTTCACTTCAGGTTTTCTTTATCCCTTGGACCTTCATATTGACGATGCAACACAGAAATTGCAGCCGAATTTAATACAAATGGCACAATGCCGACATAAGTACAAGAGGACTGACACCCTCACTTTCTATGATTTGAACCGCTGCTGTGAGTCCAGTTTTAGATTACGATGCTTCACTTCTGGTTTACTGTATACCTTGCACCTTTTTATTGACGATGAGACACAGAAATTGCATCGGAATTTTATACAAATGGCACAAAGCCGACTTAAGTACAAGAGGACTGACACTCTCACTATCTATGATTTGAATCCCTCCTGTGAGCCCAGATTTAGATTCCGATGCTTCACTTCAGGTTTACTGTATAGCTTGGACCTTCTTATTGAAGATGAAACACAGAAATTGCATCCCAATTTAATACAAAAGGCACATAAGCGACTTAAGTACAAGAGGACTGACACTCTCACTTTCTATGATTTGAACCTCTCCTGTGAGTCCAGTTTTAGATTCCGATGCTTCATTACAGGTTTACTGTATCCCTTGGACCCTCTTATTGACGATGAAACACAGAGATTGCATCCGAATTTAATACAAAAGGCACAATGCCGACTTAAGTACAATAGGTCTGACACTCAAATTTTCTATGATTTGAACATCTCCTGTGAGTCCAGTTTTAGATTCCGATGCTTCACCTCAGGTTTACTGTACCCCTTGGACCTTCTTATTGACGATGAAACACAGAAATTGCATCCGAATTTAATACAAAAGGCGCAATGGCGAATTAAGTACAAGAGGACTGACACTCTCACTTTCCAGATTTGAACCTCTCCTGTGAGTCCAGTTTTAGATTCCGATGCTTCACTTCAGGTTTACTGTATACCTTGCACCTTCTTATTGACGATGAAACACTGAAATTGCATCGGAATTAAATTCAAAAGGCACAATGCCAACTTAAGTACAAGAGGACTGACACTCCAACTTTCTATGATCTGAACCTCTCCTTTGTGTCCAGTTTTAGATTCCGATGCTTCACTTCAGGTTTACTGTATCCCTTGGACCTTCTTATTGACGACGAAACACAGAAATTGCATCCGAATTTAATACAAGAGGCACAACACCGACTTAAGTACTAGAGGAGTGAGTCTCTAAATTTTTCTATGATTTGAACTTCTCCTGTAAGTCCAGTTTTAGATTCCGATGCTTCACTTCAGGTTTACTGTATACCTTGCAATTTCTTATTGACGATGTAACAAAGAAATTGCATCCGAATTTAATACAAATGGCATATTGCCGACTTAATTACAAGAGGACAGACACTCTCACTTTCCATGATTTGATCCTCTCCTGTGAGTCCAGTTTTAGTTTCCGATGCTTCACTTCAGGTTTTCTTTATCCCTTGGACCTTCTTATTGACGATGAAACACAGAGTTTGCATCCGAATTTAATACAAAAGGCACAATGCCGTCTTAAGTACAAGAAGGCTGACACACTAACTCTCTATGATTTGAACCTCTCCTGTGAGTCCAGTTTTAGATTTCGATGCTTCACTTTAGGTTTACTGTATCCCTTGGACCTTCTTATTGACGATGAGACACAGAAATTGCATCCGAATTTAATACAAAAGGCACAATAACGACTTAGGTACAAGAGGAGTGACACTCTAGCGTTCTATGATTTGAACCTCTCCTGTGAGTCCAGTTTTAGATTCCGATGCTTCACTTCAGGTTTACTGTATAGCTTGGACCTTCTTATTGAAGATGAAACACAGAAATTGCATCCCAATTTAATACAAAAGGCACAATAGCGGCCTAAGTACAAGAGGACTGACACTCTCACTTTCTATGATTTGAACCTCTCCTGTGAGTCCAGTTTTAGATTCCGATGCTTCACTTCAGGTTTACTGTATACCTTGCACCTTCTTATTGACGATGAAGCACAGAAATTGCATCCGAATTTAATACAAATGGCATATTGCCGACTTAATTACAAGAGGACTGACACTCTCACTTTCTATGATTTGAACCTCTCCTGTGAGCCAGTTTTAGTTTCCGATGCTTCACTTCAGGTTTTCTTTATCCCTTGGACCTTCATATTGACGATGCAACACAGAAATTGCAGCCGAATTTAATACAAATGGCACAATGCCGACATAAGTACAAGAGGACTGACACCCTCACTTTCTATGATTTGAACCGCTGCAGTGAGTCCAGTTTTAGATTACGATGCTTCACTTCTGGTTTACTGTATACCTTGCACCTTTTTATTGACGATGAGACACAGAAATTGCATCGGAATTTTATACAAAAGGCACAAAGCCGACTTAGGTACAAGAGGGCTGACACTCTCACTATCTATGATTTGAATCCCTCCTGTGAGTCCAGATTTAGATTCCGATGCTTCACTTCAGGTTTACTGTATCCCTTGGACCTTCTTATTGACCATGAAACACAGAGTTTGCATCCGAATTAATACAAAAGGCACAATGCCGTCTTAAGTACAAGAGGGCTGACACACTAACTTTCTATGATTTGAAGCTCTCCTGTGAGTCCAGTTTTAGATTCCGATGCTTCACTTCGAGTTTACTGTATCTCTTGGACCTTCTTAATGGCGATGAAACACAGAGTTTGCATCCGAATTTAATACAAAAGGCACAATGCTGACTTAAGTACAAGAGGACTGACACTCCAACTTTCTATGATTTGAACCTCTCCTTTGAGTCCAGTTTTAGATTCCGATGCTTCACTTCAGGTTTACTGTATACCTTGCACCTTCTTATTGACGATGAAACACAGAAATTGCATCTGAATTTAATACAAATGGCATATTGCCGACATAATTACAAGAGGACTGACACTCTCACTTTCTATGATTTGAACCTCTCCTGTGAGTCCAGTTTTAGATTCCGATGCTTCACTTCAGGTTTACTGTATCCCTTGGACCTTCTTATTGATGATGAAACACACAAATTGCATCCGAATTTAATAAAAATGGCACAATGCAGACTTAAGTACAAGAGGACTGACACTCTCACTTTCTATGATTTGAACCTCTCCTGTGAGTCCAGTATTAGATTCCGTTGCTTAAACTTCATGTTTACTGTATACCTTGCCGCTTCTTATTGACGATGAGACACAGAAATTGCATCGGAATATAATACAAAAGGCACAATGCCGACTTACGTACAAGAGGACTGACTCTCTCTATGATTTGAACCTCTGCTGTGAGTCCAGTTTTAGATTCCGATGCTTCACTTCAGGTTTACTGTATACCTTGCACCTTCTTATTGACGATGAGACACAGAAATTGCATCGGAATTTAATACAAAAGGCACAATGCCGACTTAAGTACAAGAGGACTGACACTCTCACTTTCTATGATTTGAATCCCTCCTGTGAGTCCAGTTTTAGATTCCGATGCTTCACTTCAGGTTTACTGTATCCCTTGGACCTTCTTATTGATGATGAAACACACAAATTGCATCCGAATTTTATACAAAAGGCACAATGCAGACTTAAGTACAAGAGGATTGACACTCTCACTTTCTATGATTTGAACCTCTCCTGTGAGTCCAGTTTTAGATTCCGTTGCTTAAACTTCATGTTTACTGTATACCTTGCAGCTTCTTATTGACGATGAAACACAGAAATTGCATCGGAATTTAATACAAAAGGCACAATACCGACTTAGGTACAAGAGGAGTGACACGCTAGCGTTCTATGATTTGAACCTCTCCTGTGAGTCCAGTTTTAGATTCCGATGCTTCACTTCAGGTTTACTGTATCCCTTGGACCTTCTTATTGACGATGAAACACATAGTTTGCATCCGAATTAATACAAAAGGCACAATGCCGTCTTAAGTACAAGAGGGCTGACACACTAACTTTCTATGATTTGAACCTCTCCTGTGAGTCCAGTTTTAGATTCCGATGCTTCACTTCAAGTTTACTGTATGTCTTGGACGTTCTTAATGGCGATGAAACACAGAAATTGCATCCGAATTTAATAGCAAAGGCACAATACCGACTTAGGTACAAGAGGGGTGACACTCTAGCGTTCTATGATTTGAACCTCTCCTGTCAGTCCAGTTTTAGATTCCGATGCTTCACTTCAGTTTTACTGTATCCCTTGGACCTTCTTACTGACGATGAAACACAGTAATTGCATCCGAATTTAATACCAAAGGCACAATACCGACTTAGGTACAAGAGGGGTGACACTCTAGCGTTCTATGATTTGAACCTCTCCTGTGAGTCCAGTTTTAGATTCCGATGCTTCACTTCAGGTTTACTGTATAGCTTGGACCTTCTTATCGAAGATGAAAAACAGAAATTGCATCCCAATTTAATACAAAAGGCACAATAGCGGCCTAAGTACAAGAGGACTGACACTCCCACTTTCTATGATTTGAACCTCTCCTGTGAGTCCAGTTTTAGATTCCGATGCTTCACTTCAGGTTTACTGTATACCTTGCACCTTCTTATTGACGATGAAACACAGAAATTGCATCGGAATTAAATTCAAACGGCACAATGCCAACTTAAGTACAAGAGGACTGACACTCCAACTTTCTATGATCTGAACCTCTCCTTTGTGTCCAGTTTTAGATTCCGATGCTTCACTTCAGGTTTACTGTATCCCTTGGACCTTCTTATTGACGACGAAACACAGAAATTGCATCCGAATTTAATACAAGAGGCACAATACCGACTTAAGTACTAGAGGAGTGAGTCTCTAAATTTTTCTATGATTTGAACTTCTCCTGTAAGTCCAGTTTTAGATTCCGATGCTTCACTTCAGGTTTACTGTATACCTTGCACCTTCTTATTGACGATGTAACAAAGAAATTGCATCCGAATTTAATACAAATGGCATATTGCCGACTTAATTACAAGAGGACAGACACTCTCACTTTCCATGATTTGAACCTCTCCTGTGAGTCCAGTTTTAGTTTCCGATGCTTCACTTCAGGTTTTCTTTATCCCTTGGACCTTCTTATTGACGATGAAACACAGCGTTTGCATCCGAATTTAATACAAAAGGCACAATGCCGTCTTAAGTACAAGAAGGCTGACACACTAACTTTCTATGATTTGAACCTCTCCTGTGAGTCCAGTTTTAGATTCCGATGCTTCACTTTAGGTTTACTGTATCCCTTGGACCTTCTTATTGACGATGAAACACAGAAATTGCATCCGAATTTAATACAAAAGGCACAATAACGACTTAGGTACAAGAGGAGTGACACTCTAGCGTTCTATGATTTGAACCTCTCCTGTGAGTCCAGTTTTAGATTCCGATGCTTCACTTCAGGTTTACTGTATAGCTTGGACCTTCTTATTGAAGATGAAACACAGAAATTGCATCCCAATTTAATTCAAAATGCACAATAGCGGCCTAAGTACAAGAGGACTGACACTCTCACTTTCTATGATTTGAACCTCTCCTGTGAGTCCAGTTTTAGATTCCGATGCTTCACTTCAGGTTTACTGTATACCTTGCACCTTCTTATTGACGATGAAGCACAGAAATTGCATCCGAATTTATTGCAAATGGCACATTGCCGACTTAATTACAAGAGGACTGACACTCTCACTTTCTATGATTTGAACCTCTCCTGTGAGCCAGTTTTAGTTTCCGATGCTTCACTTCAGGTTTTCTTTATCCCTTGGACCTTCATATTGACGATGCAACACAGAAATTGCAGCCGAATTTAATACAAATGGCACAATGCCGACATAAGTACAAGAGGACTGACACCCTCACTTTCTATGATTTGAACCGCTGCTGTGAGTCCAGTTTTAGATTACGATGCTTCACTTCTGGTTTACTGTATACCTTGCACCTTTTTATTGACGATGAGACACAGAAATTGCATCGGAATTTTATACAAAAGGCACAAAGCCGACTTAAGTACAAGAGGACTGACACTCTCACTATCTATGATTTGAATCCCTCCTGTGAGTCCAGATTTAGATTCCGATGCTTCACTTCAGGTTTACTGTATCCCTTGGACCTTCTTATTGACCATGAAACACAGAGGTTGCATCCGAATTAATACAAAAGGCACAATGCCGTCTTAAGTACAAGAGGGCTGACACACTAACTTTCTATGATTTGAAGCTCTCCTGTGAGTCCAGTTTTAGATTCCGATGCTTCACTTCGAGTTTACTGTATCTCTTGGACCTTCTTAATGGCGATGAAACACAGAAATTGCATCCGAATTTAATACCAAAGGCACAATACCGACTTAGGTACAAGAGGGGTGACACTCTATTGTTCTATGATTTGAACCTCTCCTGTGAGTCCAGTTTTAGATTCCGATGCTTCACTTCAGGTTTACTGTATCCCTTGGACCTTCTTATTGACCATGAAGCACAGAGTTTGCATCCGAATTAATACAAAAGGCACAATGCCGTCTTAAGTACAAGAGGGCTGACACACTAACTTTCTATGATTTGAACCTCTCCTGTGAGTCCAGTTTTAGATTCCGATGCTTCACTTCAAGTTTACTGTATCTCTTGGACCTTCTTAATGGCGATGAAACACAGAAATTGCATCCGAATTTAATACCAAAGGCACAATACCGACTTAGGTACAAGAGGGGTGACACTCTAGCGTTCTATGATTTGAACCTCTCCTGTGAGTCCAGTTTTAGATTCCGATGCTTCACTTCAGGTTTACTGTATAGCTTGGACCTTATTATTGACGATGAAACACAGAAATTGCATCCTAATTTAATTCAAAAGGCACAATAGCGACTTAAGTACAAGAGGACTGACACTCCAACTTTCTATGACTTGAACCTCTCCTTTGAGTCCAGTTTTAGATTCCGATGCTTCACTTCAGGTTTACTGTATACCTTGCACCTTCTTATTGACGATGAAACACAGAAATTGCATCCGAATTTAATACAAATGGCATATTGCCGACATAATTACAAGAGGACTGTCACTCTCACTTTCTATGATTTGAACCTCTCCTGTGAGTCCAGTTTTAGATTCCGATGCTTCACTTCAGGTTTACTGTATCCCTTGGACCTTCTTATTGATGATGAAACACACAAATTGCATCCGAATTTAATAAAAATGGCACAATGCAGACTTAAGTACAAGAGGACTGACACTCTCACTTTCTATGATTTGAACCTCTCCTGTGAGTCCAGTAATAGATTCCGTTGCTTAAACGTCATGTTTACTGTATACTTTGCCGCTTCTTATTGACGATGAGACACAGAAATTGCATCGGAATGTAATACAAAAGGTACAATGCCGACTTACGTACAAGAGGACTGACACTCTCTATGATTTGAACCTCTGCTGTGAGTCCAATTTTAGATTCCGATGCTTCACTTCAGGTTTACTGTATACCTTGCACCTTCTTATTGACGATGAAACACAGAAATTGCATCGGAATTAAATTCAAATGTCACAATGCCAACTTAAGTACAAGAGGACTGACACTCTCACTTTCTATGATTTGAACCTCTCCTGTGAGTCCAGTTTTAGATTCCGATGCTTCACTTCAGGTTTACTGTATACCTTGCACCTTCTAATTGACGATGAAACACAGAAATTCCATCCAAATTTAATACAAATGGCATATTGCCGACTTAATTACAAGAGGATTGACACTCTCACTTTCTATGAATTGAACCTCTCCTGTGAGTCCTGTTTTAGTTTCCGATGCTTCACTTCAGGTTTTCTTTATCCCTTGGACCTTCATAATGACGATGCAACACAGAAATTGCAGCCGAATTTAATACAAATGGCACAATGCCGACATAAGTACAAGAGGACTGACACCCTCACTTTCTATGATTTGAACCGCTGCTGTGAGCCCAGTTTTAGATTCCGATGCTTCACTTCTGGTTTACTGTATACCTTGCACCTTTTTATTCACGATGAGACACAGAAATTGCATCGGAATTTATTACAAAAGGCACAAAGCCGACTTAAGTACAAGAGGACTGACACTCTCACTTTCTCTGATTTGAATCACTCCTGTGAGTCCAGTTTTAGATTCCGATGCTTCACTTCAGGTTTACTGTATCCCTTGGACCTTCTTATTGACGATGAAACACAGAGTTTGCATCCGAATTAATACAAAAGGCACAATGCCGTCTTAAGTACAAGAGGGCTGACACACTAACTTTCTATGATTTGAACCTCTCCTGTGAGTCCAGTTTTAGATTCCGATGCTTCACTTCAAGTTTACTGTATTTCTTGGACGTTCTTAATGGCGATGAAACACAGAAATTGCATCCGAATTTAATACCAAAGGCACAATACCGACTTAGGTACAAGAGGGGTGACACTCTAGCGTTCTATGATTTGAACCTCTCCTGTGAGTCCAGTTTTAGATTCCGATGCTTCACTTCAGTTTTACTGTATCCCTTGGACCTTCTTACTGACGATGAAACACAGTAATTGCATCCGAATTTAATACCAAAGGCACAATACCGACTTAGGTACAAGAGGGGTGACACTCTAGCGTTCTATGATTTGAACCTCTCCTGTGAGTCCAGTTTTAGATTCCGATGCTTCACTTCAGGTTTACTGTATAGCTTGGACTTTCTTATCGAAGATGAAAAACAGAAATTGCATCCCAATTTAATACAAAAGGCACAATAGCGGCCTAAGTACAAGAGGACTGACACGCTCACTTTCTATGATTTGAACCTCTCCTGTGAGTCCAGTTTTAGATTCCGATGCTTCACTTCAGGTTTACTGTATACCTTGCACCTTCTTATTGACGATGAAACACAGAAATTGCATCCGAATTTAATACAAATGGCATATTGCCGACTTAATTACAAAAGGACTGACACTCTCACTTTCTATGATTTGAACCTCTCTTGTGAGTCCAGTTTTAGTTTGCGATGCTTCACTTCAGGTTTTCTTTATCCCTTGGATCTTCATATTGGCGATGCAACACAGCAATTGCAGCCGAATTTAATACAAATGGCACAATGCCGACATAAGTACAAGAGGACTGACACCCTCACTCTCTATGATTTGAACCGCCCCTGTGAGTCCAGTTTTAGATTCCGATGCTTCACTTCTGGTTTACTGTATAGCTTGGACATTTTTATTGACGATGAAACACAGAAATTGCATCCCAATTTAATACAAAAGGCACAATTGCGACTTAATTACAAGATGACTGACACTCTCACTTTCTATGATTTGAACCTCTCCTGTCAGTCCAGTTTTAGATTCCGATGCTTCAGTTCAGGTTTACTGTATCCCTTGGACCTTCTTACTGACGATGAAACACAGTAATTGCATCCGAATTTAATACAAAAGGCACAAGACCGGCTTAAGTACAAGAGGAGTCAGTCTCCAACTTTCTATGATTTGAACTTCTCCTGTAAGTCCAGTTTTAGATTCCGATGCATCACTTCAGGTTTACTGTATACCTTGCACCTTCTTATTGACGATGAAACACAGAAATTGCATCCGAATTTAATACAAATGGCATATTGCCGATTTAATTACAAGAGGACTGACTCTCTCACCTTCTATGATTTGAACCTCTCCTGTGTGTCCAGTTTAAGTTTCCGATGCTTCACTTCAGGTTTTCTTTATCCCTTGGACATTCTTATCGACGATGAAACATAGAAATTGCAGCCGAATTTAATACAAATGGCACAATGCCGACTTAAGTACAAGAGAACTGACACCCTCACTTTCTATCATTTGAACCGCTCCTGTGAGTCGAGTTTTAGATTCCGATGCTTCACCTCTGGTTTACTGTATACCTTGCACCTTCTTATTGACGATGAGACACAGAAATTGCATCGGAATTTAATACAAAAGGCACAATGCCGACTTAAGTACAAGAGGACTGACACTCTCACTTTCTATGATTTCAATCCCTCCTGTGAGTCCAGTTTTAGATTCCGATGCTTCACTTCAGGTTTACTGTATCCCTTGGGCCTTCTTATTGATGATGAAACACACAAATTGCATCCGAATTTAATACAAAAGGCACAATAGCGACTTAGGTACAAGAGGAGTGACACTCTAGCGTTCTATGATTTGAACCTCTCCTGTGAGTCCAGTTTTAGATTTCGATGCTTCACTTCAGGTTTACTGTATAGCTTGGACCTTCGTATTGAAGATGAAACACAGAAATTGCATCCCAATTTAATACAAAAGGCACAATAGCGGCCTAAGTACAAGAGGACTGACACTCTCACTTTCTATGATGTGAACCTCTCCTGTGAGTCCAGTTTTAGATTCCGATGCTTAAACTTCATGTTTACTGTATACCTTGCTGCTTCTTATTGACGATGAAACACAGAAATTGCATCGGAATTTAATACAAAAGGCACAATACCGACTTAGGTACAAGAGGAGTGACACTCTAGCGTTCTATGATTTAAACCTCCCCTGTGAGTCCAGTTTTAGATTCCGATGCTTCACTTCAGGTTTGCTGTATAGCTTGGACCTTCTTATTGAAGATGAAACACAGAAATTGCATCCCAATTTAATACAAAAGGCACAATAGCGGCCTAAGTACAAGAGGACTGACACTCTCACTTTCTATGATTTGAACCTCTCCTGTGAGTCCAGTTTTAGATTCCGATGCTTCACTTCAAGTTTACTGTATCTCTTGGACCTTCTTAATGGCGATGAAACACAGAAATTGCATCCGAATTTAATACCAAAGGCACAATACCGACTTAAGTACAAGATGACTGACACTCTCACTTTCTATGATTTGAACCTCTCCTGTGAGTCCAGTTTTAGATTCCGATGCTTCACTACGGGTTAACTGTATCCCTTGGACCCTCTTATTGACGATGAAACACAGAGTTTGCATCCGAATTTAATACAAAAGGCACAAGCTGACTTAAGTACAAGAGGGCTGACACTCTACCTTTCTATGATTTGAACATCTCCTGTGAGTCCAGTTTTAGATTCCGATTGTTCACTTCAGGTTTACTGTACCCCTTGGACCTTCTTATTGACGATGAAACATAGAAATTGCATCCGAATTTAATACAAAAGGCACAATGGCGAATTAAGTACAAGAGGACTGACACTCTCACTTTCCATGATTTGAACCCCTCCTGTGAGTCCAGTTTTAGTTTCCGATGCTTCACTTCAGGTTTTCTTTATCCCTTGGACCTTCATATTGACGATGCAACACAGAAATTGCAGCCGAATTTAATACAAATGGCACAATGCCGACATAAGTACAAGAGGACTGACACCCTCACTTTCTATGATTTGAACCGCTGCTGTGAGCCCAGTTTTAGATTCCGATGCTTCACTTCTGGTTTACTGTATACCTTGCACCTTTTTATTCACGATGAGACACAGAAATTGCATCGGAATTTATTACAAAAGGCACAAAGCCGACTTAAGTACAAGAGGACTGACACTCTCACTTTCTATGATTTGAATCCCTCCTGTGAGTCCAGTTTTAGATTCCGATGCTTCACTTCAGGTTTACTGTATCCCTTGGACCTTCTTATTGACGATGAAACACAGAGTTTGCATCCGAATTAATACAAAAGGCACAATGCCGTCTTAAGTACAAGAGGGCTGACACACTAACTTTCTATGATTTGAACCTCTCCTGTGAGTCCAGTTTTAGATTCCGATGCTTCACTTCAAGTTTACTGTATGTCTTGGACGTTCTTAATGGCGATGAAACACAGAAATTGCATCCGAATTTAATACCAAAGGCACAATACCGACTTAGGTACAAGAGGGGTGACACTCTAGCGTTCTATGATTTGAACCTCTCCTGTCTGTCCAGTTTTAGATTCCGATGCTTCACTTCAGGTTTACTGTATAGCTTGGACCTTCTTATTGAAAATGAAACACAGAAATTGCATCCCAATTTAATACAAAAGGCACAATAGCGGCCTAAGTACAAGAGGACTGACACTCTCACTTTCTATGATTTGAACCTCTCCTGTGAGTCCAGTTTTAGATTCCGATGCTTCACTTCAAGTTTACTGTATCTCTTGGACCTTCTTAATGGCGATGAAACACAGAAATTGCACCCGAATTTAATACCAAAGGCACAATACCGACTTAGGTACAAGAGGGGTGACACTCTAGCGTTCTATGATTTGAACCGCTCCTGTGAGTCCAGTTTTAGATTCCGATGCTTCACTTCAGGTTTACTGTATAGCTTGGACCTTTTTATTGACGATGAAACACAGAAATTGCATCCCAATTTAATACAAAAGGCACAATACCGACTTAAGTACAAGATGACTGACACTCTCACTTTCTATGATTTGAACCTCTCCTGTGAGTCCAGTTTTAGATTCCGATGCTTCACTACGGGTTAACTGTATCCCTTGGACCCTCTTATTGACGAAGAAACACAGAGTTTGCATCCGAATTTAATACAAAAGACACAAGCTGACTTAAGTACAAGAGGGCTGACACTTTACCTTTCTATGATTTGTACATCTCCTGTGAGTCCAGTTTTAGATTCCGATTGTTCACTTCAGGTTTACTGTACCCCTTGGACCTTCTTATTGACGATGAAACATAGAAATTGCATCCGAATTTAATACAAAAGGCACAATGGCGAATTAAGTACAAGAGGACTGACACTTTCACTTTCCATGATTTGAACCTCTCCTGTGAGTCCAGTTTTAGTTTCCGATGCCTCACTTCAGGTTTTCTTTATCCCTTGGACCTTCATATTGACGATGCAGCACAGAAATTGCAGCCGAATTTAATACAAATGGCACAATGCCGACATAAGTACAAGAGGACTGACACCCTCACTTTCTACGATTTGAGCCGCTGCTGTGAGCCCAGTTTCAGATTCCGATGCTTCACTTCTGGTTTACTGTATACCTTGCACCTTTTTATTCACGATGAGACACAGAAATTGCATCGGAATTTATTACAAAAGGCACAAAGCCGACTTAAGTACAAGAGGACTGACACTCTCACTTTCTATGATCTGAATCCCTCCTGTGAGTCCAGTTTTAGATTCCGATGCTTCACTTCAGGTTTACTGTATCCCTTGGACCTTCTTATTGACGATGAAACACAGAGTTTGCATCCGAATTAATACAAAAGGCACAATGCCGTCTTAAGTACAAGAGGGCTGACACACTAACTTTCTATGATTTGAACCTCTCCTGTGAGTCCAGTTTTGGATTCCGATGCTTCACTTCAAGTTTACTGTATGTCTTGGACGTTCTTAATGGCGATGAAACACAGAAATTGCATCCGAATTTAATACCAAAGGCACAATACCGACTTAGGTACAAGAGGGGTGACACTCTAGCGTTCTATGATTTGAACCTCTCCTGTCAGTCCTGTTTTAGATTCCGCTGCTTCACTTCAGTTTTACTGTATCCCTTGAACCTTGTTACTGACGATGAAACACAGTAATTGCATTCGAATTTAATACCAAAGGCACAATACCGACTTAGGTACAAGAGGGGAGACACTCTAGCGTTCTATGATTTGAACCTCTCCTGTGAGTCCAGTTTTAGATTCCGATGCTTCACTTCAGGTTTACTGTATAGCTTGGACCCTCTTATCGAAGATGAAAAACAGAAATTGCATCCCAATTTAATACAAAAGGCACAATAGCGGCCTAAGTACAAGAGGACTGACACTCTCACTTTCTATGATTTGAACCTCTCCTGTGAGTCCAGTTTTAGATTCCGATGCTTCACTTCAGGTTTACTGTATACCTTGCACCTTCTTATTGACGATGAGACACAGAAATTGCATCGGAATTTAATACAAAAGGCACAAGGCCGACTTAAGTACAAGAGGACTGACACTCTCACTTTCTATGATTTGAACCTCTCCTGTGAGTCCAGTTTTAGATTCCGATGCTTCACTACGGGTTAACTGTATCCCTTGGACCCTCTTATTGACGATGAAACACAGAGTTTGCATCCGAATTTAATACAAAAGGCACAAGCTGACTTAAGTACAAGAGGGCTGACACTCTACCTTTCTATGATTTGAACATCTCCTGTGAGTCCAGTTTTAGATTCCGATTGTTCACTTCAGGTTTACTGTACCCCTTGGTCCTTCTTATTGACGATGAAACATAGAAATTGCATCCGAATTTAATACAAAAGGCACAATGGCGAATTAAGTACAAGAGGACTGACACTCTCACTTTCCATGATTTGAACCTCTCCTGTGAGTCCAGTTTTAGTTTCCGATGCTTCACTTCAGGTTTTCTTTACCCCTTGGACCTTCATATTGACGATGCAACACAGAAATTGCAGCCGAATTTAATACAAATGGCACAATGCCGACATAAGTACAAGAGGACTGACACCCTCACTTTCTATGATTTGAACCGCTGCTGTGAGCCCAGTTTTAGATTCCGATGCTTCACTTCTGGTTTACTGTATACCTTGCACCTTTTTATTCACGATGAGACACAGAAATTGCATCGGAATTTATTACAAAAGGCACAAAGCCGACTTAAGTACAAGAGGACTGACACTCTCACTTTCTATGATTTGAATCACTCCTGTGAGTCCAGTTTTAGATTCCGATGCTTCACTTCAGGTTTACTGTATCCCTTGGACCTTCTTATTGACGATGAAACACAGAGTTTGCATCCGAATTAATACAAAAGGCACAATGCCGTCTTAAGTACAAGAGGGCTGACACACTAACTTTCTATGATTTGAACCTCTCCTGTGAGTCCAGTTTTAGATTCCGATGCTTCACTTCAAGTTTACTGTATGTCTTGGACGTTCTTAATGGCGATGAAACACAGAAATTGCATCCGAATTTAATACCAAAGGCACAATACCGACTTAGGTACAAGAGGGGTGACACTCTAGCGTTCTATGATTTGAACCTCTCCTGTCAGTCCAGTTTTAGATTCCGATGCTTCACTTCAGGTTTACTGTATAGCTTGGACCTTCTTATTGAAAATGAAACACAGAAATTGCATCCCAATTTAATACAAGAGGCACAATAGCGGCCTAAGTACAAGAGGACTGACACTCTCACTTTCTATGATTTGAACCTCTCCAGTGAGTCCAGTTTTAGATTCCGATGCTTAAACTTCATGTTTACTGTATACCTTGCTGCTTCTTATTGACAATGAAACACAGAAATTGCATCGGAATTTAATACAAAAGGCACAATACCGACTTAGGTACAAGAGGAGTGACACTCTAGCGTTCTATGATTTGAACCTCCCCTGTGAGTCCAGTTTTAGATTCCGATGCTTCACTTCAGGTTTACTGTATAGCTTGGAACTTCTTATTGAAGACGAAACACAGAAATTGCATCCCAATTTAATACAAAAGGCACAATAGCGGCCTAAGTACAAGAGGACTGACACTCTCACTTTCTATGATTTGAACCTCTCCTGTGAGTCCAGTTTTAGATTCCGATGCTTCACTTCAAGTTTACTGTATCTCTTGGACCTTCTTAATGGCGATGAAACACAGAAATTGCATCCGAATTTAATACCAAAGGCACAATACCGACTTAGGTACAAGAGGGGTGACACTCTAGCGTTCTATGATTTGAACCGCTCCTGTGAGTCCAGTTTTAGATTCCGATGCTTCACTTCAGGTTTACTGTATAGCTTGGACCTTTTTATTGACGATGAAACACAGAAATTGCATCCCAATTTAATACAAAAGGCACAATACCGACTTAAGTACAAGATGACTGACACTCTCACTTTCTATGATTTGAACCTCTCCTGTGAGTCCAGTTTTAGATTCCGATGCTTCACTACGGGTTAACTGTATCCCTTGGACCCTCTTATTGACGAAGAAACACAGAGTTTGCATCCGAATTTAATACAAAAGGCACAAGCTGACTTAAGTACAAGAGGGCTGACACTCTACCTTTCTATGATTTGTACATCTCCTGTGAGTCCAGTTTTAGATTCCGATTGTTCACTTCAGGTTTACTGTACCCCTTGGACCTTCTTATTGACGATGAAACATAGAAATTGCATCCGAATTTAATACAAAAGGCACAATGGCGAATTAAGTACAAGAGGACTGACACTTTCACTTTCCATGATTTGAACCTCTCCTGTGAGTCCAGTTTTAGTTTCCGATGCTTCACTTCAGGTTTTCTTTATCCCTTGGACCTTCATATTGACGATGCAGCACAGAAATTGCAGCCGAATTTAATACAAATGGCACAATGCCGACATAAGTACAAGAGGACTGACACCCTCACTTTCTACGATTTGAACCGCTGCTGTGAGCCCAGTTTCAGATTCCGGTGCTTCACTTCTGGTTTACTGTATACCTTGCACCTTTTTATTCACGATGAGACACAGAAATTGCATCGGAATTTATTACAAAAGGCACAAAGCCGACTTAAGTACAAGAGGACTGACACTCTCACTTTCTATGATCTGAATCCCTCCTGTGAGTCCAGTTTTAGATTCCGATGCTTCACTTCAGGTTTACTGTATCCCTTGGACCTTCTTATTGACGATGAAACACAGAGTTTGCATCCGAATTAATACAAAAGGCACAAAGCTGTCTTAAGTACAAGAGGGCTGACACACTAACTTTCTATGATTTGAACCTCTCCTGTGAGTCCAGTTTTAGATTCCGATGCTTCACTTCAAGTTTACTGTATGTCTTGGACGTTCTTAATGGCGATGAAACACAGAAATTGCATCCGAATTTAATACCAAAGGCACAATACCGACTTAGGTACAAGAGGGGTGACACTCTAGCGTTCTATGATTTGAACCTCTCCTGTCAGTCCTGTTTTAGATTCCGATGCTTCACTTCAGTTTTACTGTATCCCTTGGACCTTCTTACTGACGATGAAACACAGTAATTGCATTCGAATTTAATACCAAAGGCACAATACCGACTTAGGTACAAGAGGGGTGACACTCTAGCGTTCTATGATTTGAACCTCTCCTGTGAGTCCAGTTTTAGATTCCGATGCTTCACTTCAGGTTTACTGTATAGCTTGGACCCTCTTATCGAAGATGAAAAACAGAAATTGCATCCCAATTTAATACAAAAGGCACAATAGCGGCCTAAGTACAAGAGGACTGACACTCTCACTTTCTATGATTTGAACCTCTCCTGTGAGTCCAGTTTTAGATTCCGATGCTTCACTTCAGGTTTACTGTATACCTTGCACCTTCTTATTGACGATGAAACACAGAAATTGCATCCGAATTTAATACAAATGGCATATTGCCGACTTAATTACAAAAGGACTGACACTCTCACTTTCTATGATTTGAACCTCTCCTGTGAGTCCAGTTTTAGTTTCCGATGCTTCACTTCAGGTTTTCTTTATCCCTTGGACCTTCATATTGACGATGCAACACAGAAATTGCAGCCGAATTTAATACAAATGGCACAATGCCGACATAAGTACAAGAGGACTGACACCCTCACTTTCTATGATTTGAACCGCTCCTGTGAGTCCAGTTTTAGATTCCGATGCTTCACTTCTGGTTTACTGTATACCTTGCACCTTTTTATTGACGATGAGACACAGAAATTGCATCGGAATTTAATACAAAAGGCACAAGGCCGACTTAAGTACAAGAGGACTGACACTCTCACTTTCTATGATTTGAATCCCTCCTGTGAGTCCAATTTTAGATTCCGATGCTTCACTTCAGGTTTACTGTATCCCTTGGACCTTCTTATTGACGATGAAACACAGAGTTTGCATCCGAATTAATACAAAAGGCACAATGCCGTCTTAAGTACAAGAGGGCTGACACACTAACTTTCTATGATTTGAACCTCTCCTGTATGTCCAGTTTTAGATTCCGATGCTTCACTTCAAGTTTACTGTATCTCTTGGACCTTCTTAATGGCGATGATACACAGAAATTGCACCCGAATTTAATACCAAAGGCACAATACCGACTTAGGTACAAGAGGGGTGACACTCTAGCGTTCTATGATTTGAACCTCTCCTGTGAGTCCAGTTTTAGATTCCGATGCTTCACTTCAGGTTTACTGTATAGCTTGGACCTTTTTATTGACGATGAAACACAGAAATTGCATCCCAATTTAATACAAAAGGCACAATTGCGACTTAATTACAAGATGACTGACACTCTCACTTTCTATGATTTGAACCTCTCCTGTCAGTCCAGTTTTAGATTCCGATGCTTAAACTTCATGTTTACTGTATACCTTGCTGCTTCTTATTGACGATGAAACACAGAAATTGCATCGGAATATAATACAAAAGGCACAATACCGACTTAGGTAAAAGAGGAGTGACACTCTAGCGTTCTATGATTTGAACCCCTCCTGTGAGTCCAGTTTTAGATTCCGATGCTTCACTTTACGTTAACTGTATAGCTTGGACCTTCTAATTGAAGATGAAACACAGAAATTGCATCCGAATTTAATACAAAAGGCACAATACCGGCTTAAGTACAAGAGGAGTCAGTCTCTAACATTCTATGATTTGGACTTCTCCTGTAAGTCCAGTTTTAGATTCCGATGCTTCACTTCAGGTTTTCTTTATCCCTTGGACCTTCTTATCGACGATGAAACATAGAAATTGCAGCCGAATTTAATACAAACGGCACAATGCCGACTTAAGTACAAGAGAACTGACACCCTCACTTTCTATCATTTGAACCGCTCCTGTGAGTCGAGTTTTAGATTCCGATGCTTCACCTCTGGTTTACTGTATACCTTGCACCTTCTTATTGACGATGAGACACAGAAATTGCATCGGAATTTAATACAAAAGGCACAATGCCGACTTAAGTACAAGAGGACTGACACTCTCACTTTCTATGATTTTAATCCCTCCTGTGAGTCCAGTTTTAGATTCCGATGCTAAACTTCATGTTTACTCTATACCTTGCTGCTTCTAATTGACGATGAAACACAGAAATTGCATCGGAATTTAATACAAAAGGCACAATACCGACTTAGGTACAAGAGGAGTGACACTCTAGCGTTCTATGATTTGAACCTCTCCTGTGAGTCCAGTTTTAGATTCCGATGCTTCACTTCAGGTTTACTGTATAGCTTGGACCTACTTATTGAAGATGAAACACAGAAATTGCATCCCAATTTAATACAAAAGGCACAATAGCGGCCTAAGTACAAGAGGACTGACACTATCACTTTCTATGATTTGAACCTCCCTTTGAGTCCAGTTTTAGATTCCGATGCTTCACTTCAGGTTTACTGTATACCTTGCACCTTCTTATTGACGATGAAACACAGAAATTGCATCCGAATTTAATACAAATGGCATATTGCCGACTTAATTACAAGAGGACTGACACTCTCACTTTCGATGATTTGAACCTCTCCTGTGAGTCCAGTTTTAGTTTCCGATGCTTCACTTCAGGTTTTCATTATCCATTGGAACTTCATATGGACGATGCAACACAGAAATTGCAGCCGAATTTAATACAAATGGCACAATGCCGACATAAGTAAAAGAGGACTGACACCCTCACTTTCTATGATTTGAACCGCTCCTGTGAGTCCAGTTTTAGATTCCGATGCTTCACTTCTGGTTTACTGTATACCTTGCACCTTTTTATTGACGATGAGACACAGAAATTGCATCGTAATTTAATACAAAATGCACAAAGCCGACTTAAGTACAAGAGGACTGACACTCTCACTTTCTATGATTTGAATCCCTCCTGTGAGTCCAGTTTTAGATTCCGATGCTTCACTTCAGGTTTACTGTATCCCTTGGACCTTCTTATTGACGATGAAACACAGAGTTTGCATCCGAATTTAATACAAAAGGCACTAGCTGACTTAAGTACAAGAGGGCTGACACTCTACCTTTCTATGATTTGAACATCTCCTGTGAGTCCAGTTTTAGATTCCGATTGTTCACTTCAGGTTTACTGTACCCCTTGGACCTTCTTATTGACGATGAAACAAAGAAATTGCATCCGAATTTAATACAAAAGGCACAATGGCGAATTAAGTACAAGAGGACTGACACTCTCACTTTCCATGATTTGAACCTCTCCTGTGAGTCCAGTTTTAGATTCCGATGCTTCACTTCAGGTTTACTGTATACCTTGCACCTTCTTATTGTTGATGAAACACAGAAATTGCATCCGAATTTAACACAAATGGCATAATGCCGACATAATTGCAAGAGGACTGACACTCTCACTTTCTATGATTTGACCCTCTCCTGTGAGTCCAGTTTTAGATTCCGATGCTTCACTTCAGGTTTACTGTATCCCTTGGACCTTCTTATTGATGATGAAACACACAAATTGCATCCGAATTTAATAAAAATGGCACAATGCAGACTTAAGTACAAGAGGACTGACACTCTCAATTTCTATGACTTGAACCTCTCCTGTGAGTCCAGTTTAAGATTCCGTTGCTTAAACTTCATGTTTACTGTATACCTTGCCGCTTCTTATTGACGATGAGACACAGAAATTGCATCGGAATATAATACAAAAGGCACAATGCTGACTTACGTACAAGAGCACTGACACTCTCTATGATTTGAACCTCTGCTGAGAGTCCAGTTTTAGATTCCGATGCTTCACTTCAGGTTTACTGTATACCTTGCACCTTCTTATTGACGATGAAACACAGAAATTGCATCGGAATTAAATTCAAAAGGCACAATGCCAACTTAAGTACAAGAGGACTGACACTCCAAATTTCTATGATTTGAACCTCTCCTTTGAGTCCAGTTTTAGATTCCGATGCTTCACTTCAGGTGTACTGTATCCCTTGGACCTTCTTACTGACGATGAAACACAGTAATTGCATCCGAATTTAATACAAAAGGCACAATACCGACTTAAGTACAAGAGGAGTCAATCTCTAACTTTCTATGATTTGAACTTCTCCTGTAAGTCCAGTTTTAGATTCCGATGCTTCACTTCAGGTTTACTGTATACCTTGCACCATCTTATTGACGATGAAACACAGAAATTGCATCCGAATTTAATACAAATGGCTTATTGCCGACTTCATTACAAGAGGACTGACACTCTCACATTCTATGATTTGAAAATCTCCTGCGTGTCCAGTTTTAGTTTCCGATGCTTCACTTCAGGTTTTCTTTATCCCTTGGACCTTCTTATCGACGATGAAACACAGAAATTGCAGCCGAATTTAATACAAATGGCACAATGCCGACTTAAGTACAAGAGAACTGACACCCTCACTTTCTATCATTTGAACCGCTCCTGTGAGTCGAGTTTTAGATTCCGATGCTTCACCTCTGGTTTACTGTATACCTTGCACCTTCTTATTGACGATGAGACACAGAAATTGCATCAGAATTTAATGCAAAAGGCACAATGCCGACTTAAGTACAAGAGGACTGACACTCTCACTTTCAATGATTTGAATCCCTCCTGTGAGTCCAGTTTTAGATTCCGATGCTTCACTTCAGGTTTACTGTACCCCTGGGACCTTCTTATTGATGATGAAACACACAAATTGCATCCGAATTTAATACAAATGGCACAATGCAGACTTAAGTACAAGAGGATTGACACTCTCACTTTCTATGATTTGAACCTCTCCTGTGAGTCCAGTTTTAGATTCCGTTGCTTAAACTTCATGTTTACTCTATACCTTGCAGCTTCTTATTGACGATGAAACACAGAAATTGCGTCGGAATTTAATACAAAAGGCACAATGCCGACTTCAGTACAAGAGGACTGACACTCTCTATGATTTGAACCTCTGCTGTGAGTCCAGTTTTAGATTCTGATGCTTCACTTCAGGTTCACTGTATCCCTTGGACCTTCTTATTGAAGATGAAACACAGAAATTGCATCCAAATTTAATACAAATGGCATATTGCCGACTTAATTACAAGAGGGCTGACACTCCAACTTTCTATGATTTGAACCTCTCCTGTGAGTCCAGTTTTAGAATCCGATGCTTCACTTCAGGTTTACTGTATCCCTTGGACCTTCTTATTGATGATGCAACACACAAATTGCATCCGAATTTAACACAAATGGCACAATGCCGACTTAAGTACAATAGGACTGACACACTAACCCCCTATCTCTCTATGATTTGAACCTCTCCTGTGAGTCCAGTCTAGGATTCCGATGCTTCACTTCAGGTTTACTGTATCCCTTGGACCTTCTTATTGACGATGAAACACAGAAATTGCAGCCGAATTTAATACAAATGGCACAATGCCGACTTAAGTACAAGAGGACTGACACTCTTACTTTCTATGATTTGAACCGCTCCTGTGAGTCGAGTTTTAGGTTCCGATGCCTCACTTCTGGTTTACTGTATACCTTGCACCTTCTTATTGACGATGAGACACAGAAATTGCATCGGAATTTAATAAAAAAGCACAATGCCGACTTAAGTACAAGAGGACTGACACTCTCACTTTCTATGATTTGAATCCCTCCTGTGAGTCCAGTTTTAGATTCCGATGCTTCACTTCAGGTTTACTGTATCCCTTGGACCTTCTTATTGATGATGAAACACACAAATTGCATCCGAATTTAATACAAATGGCACAATACAGACTTAAATACAAGAGGATTGACATTCTCACTTTCTATGATTTGAACCTCTCCTGTGAGTCCAGTTTTAGATTCCGTTGCTTGAACTTCATGTTTACTGTATACCTTGCAGCTTCTTATTGACGATGAAACACAGAAATTGCATCGGAATTTAATACAAAAGGCACAATGCCGACTTAAGTACAAGAGGACTGACACTCTCACTTTCTATGATTTGAACCTCTCCTGTGAGTCCAGTTTTAGATTCCGATACTTCACTTAAGGTATACTGTATAATTTGCACCTTCATATCGACGATGAAACACAGAAAATGCATCCGAATTTAATACAAAAGGCACAATGGCGACTTAAGTAAAGAGGACTGACACTCTAACGCTCTAACTCTCTATGATTTGAACCTCTCCTGTGAGTCCAGTTTAGGATTCCGACGCTTCACTTCAGGTTTACTGTATCCCTTGGACCTTCTTATTGACGATGAAACACAGAAATTGCATCCGAATTTAATACAAATGGCGCAATGCCGACTTAAGTACAGGAGGACTGACACTCTCACTTTCTATGGTTTGAACCTCTCCTGTGAGTCCAGTTTTAGATTCCGATGCTTCACTTCAGGTTTACTGTATCCCTTGGTCCTTCTTATTGACGATGAAACACAGAAATAGCATCCGAATTTAATACAAAAGGCACAATGCCGTCTTAAGTACAAGAGGAGTGAGTCTCTAACTGTCTATGATTTGAACTTCTCATGTGAGTCCAGTTTTAGATTCCGCTGCTTCACTTCAGGTTTACTGTATACCTTGCACCTTCTTATTTACCATGAAACGCAGAAATTGCATCCGAATTTAATACAAAAGGCACAATGCCGACTTAAGTAAAAGAGGACTGACACTCTAACATACTATGATTTGATCCTCTCCTGTGGGTCCAGTTTTAGATATCGATGCTTCACTACAGGTTTACTGTATATCTTGCACCTTCTTATTGACGATGAAACACAGAAATTGCATCGGAATTTAATACAAAAGGCACAATGCCGACTTAAGTACAAGAGGACTGACACTCTCTATGATTTGAACCTCTGCTGTGAGTCCAGTTTTACATTCTGATGCTTCACTTCAGGTTTACAGTATCCCTTGGACCTTCTTATTGAAGATGAAACACAGAAATTGCATCCGAATTTAATACAAATGGCATATTGCCGACTTCAGTACAAGAGGACTGACACTCTCACTTTCTATGATTTGAACTTCTCCTGTGAGTCCAGTTTTAGATTCCGATGCTTCACTTTAGGTTTACTGTATACCTTGCAGCTTCTTATTGACGATGAGAGACAGAAATTGCATCGGAATTTAATACAAATGGCACAATGCCGACTTAAGTACAGGAGGACTGACACTCTCACTTTCTATGATTTGAACCTCTCCTGTGAGTCCAGTTTTAGATTCCGATGCTTCACTTCAGGTTTACTGTATCCCTTGGTCCTTCTTATTGACGATGAAACACAGAAATAGCATCCGAATTTAATACAAAAGGCACAATACCGACTTAAGTACAAGAGGAGTGAGTCTCTAACTGTCTATGATTTGAACTTCTCCTGTGAGCCTAGTTTTAGTTTCCGCTGCTTCACTTCAGGTTTACTGTATACCTTGCACCTTCTTATTGACTATGAAACACAAAAATTGCATCCGAATTTAATACAAATGGCATAATGCCGACTTGATTACAAGAGGACTGACCCTCTCACATTCTATGATTTGAACCTCCCCTGTGAGTCCAGTTTTAGATTCTGATGCATCACTTCAGGTTTACTGTATCCCTTGGACCTTCTTATTGACGATGAAACACAGAAATTGCATCCGAATTTAATACAAATGGCGCAATGCCGACTTAAGTACAAGAGGACTGACACTCTCACTTTCTATGATTTGAACCTCTCCTGTGAGTCCAGTTTTAGATTCCGATGCTTCACTTAAGGTTTACTGTATACCTTGCACCTTGTTGTTGACGATGAAACACAGAAATAGCATCGGAATAAAATTCAAAATTCACAATGCCGACTTAAGTACAAGAGGACTGACACTCCAACTTTCTATGATTTGAACCTCCCCTTTGAGACCAGTTTTAGATTCCGATGCTTCACTTCAGGTTTACTGTATCCCTTGGACCTTCTTATTGACGATGAAACACAGAAATTGCATTGGAATTTAATACAAAAGGCACAATGCCGACTCAAGTAAGAGAGGACTGACACTCTAACTTTCTATGATTTGAACCTCTCCTGTGAGTCCAGTTTTAGATTCCGATGCGTCACTTCAGGTTCACTGTATCCCTTGAACCTTTTTATTGACGATTAAACACAGAAATTGCATCCGAATTTAATACAAAAGGCACAATGCCGACTTAAGTAAAAGAGGACTGACACTCTAACATACTATGATTTGATCCTCTCCTGTGGGTCCAGTTTTATGTTCCGATGCTTCCCTTAAGGTATACTGTATCCCTTGGACCTTCTTATTGACGATGAAACACAGAAATTGCAACCGAATTTAATACAAATGGCAGAATGCCGTCTTAAGTATAAGAGGACTAACACTCTCACTTTATATGATTTGAACCCCTAATGTGAGTCCAGTTTTAGATTCCGATGCTTCACTACAGGTTTACTGTATTCCTTGGACCTTTTTATTGACGATGAAACACAGAATTTGCATCCGAATTTAATACAAAAGGCACAATGCCGACTTAAGTACAAGACGGATGACAGTCTAACTTTCTATGATTTGTACCTCTCCTGTGAGTCCAGTTTTAGATTCCGATGCTTCACTACAGGTTTACTGTATCCCTTGGACCTTCTTATTGATCATGAAACACACAAATTGCATCCGAATATCATACAAATGGCACAAAGCAAACTTAAGTACAAGAGGATTGACACTCTCACTTTCTATGATTTGAACCTCTCCTGTGAGTCCAGTTTTAGATTCCGTTGCTTAAACTTCATGTTTACTGTATACCTTGCAGCTTCTTATTGACGATGAAACACAGAAATTGCATCGGAATTTAATACAAAAGGCACAATGCCGACTTAAGTACAAGAGGACTGACACTCTCTATGATTTGAACCTCTGCTGTGAGTCCAGTTTTAGATTCTGATGCTTCACTTCAGGTTTACTGTATCCCTTGGACCTTCTTATTGAAGATGAAACACAGAAATTGCATCCGAATTTAATACAAATGGCATATTGCCGACATAATTACAAGAGGACTGACACTCTCACTTTCTATGATTTGAACCTCTCCTGTGAGTCCAGTTTTAGATTCCGATACTTCACTTCAGGTATACTGTATAATTTGCACCTTCATATTGACGATGAAACACAGAAATTGCATCAGAATTTAATACAAAAGGCACAATGCCGACTTAAGTAAAGAGGACTGACACTCTAACGCTCTAACTCTCTATGATTTGAACCTCTCCTGTGAGTCCAGTTTAGGATTCCGATGCTTCACTTCAGGTTTACTGTATCCCTTGGACCTTCTTATTGACGATGAAACACAGAAATTGCATCCGAATTTAATACAAATGGCGCAATGCCGACTTAAGTACAGGAGGACTGACACTCTCACTTTCTAAGATTTGAACCTTTCCTGTGAGTCCAGTTTTAGATTCCGATGCTTCACTTCAGGTTTACTGTATCCCTTGGTCCTTCTTATTGACGATGAAACACAGAAATAGCATCCGAATTTAATACAAAAGGCACAATACCGACTTAAGTACAAGAGGAGTGAGTCTCTAACTGTCTATGATTTGAACTTCTCCTGTGAGTCCAGTTTTAGATTCCGCTGCTTCACTTCAGGTTTACTGTATCCCTTGGACCTTCTTATTGACGATGAAACACAGAAATTGCATCCGAATTTAATACAAATGGCGCAATGCCGACTTAAGTACAGGAGGACTGACACTCTCACTTTCTATGACTTGAACCTCTCCTGTGAGTCCAGTTTTAGATTCCGATGCTTCACTTCAGGTTTACTGTATCCCTTGGACCTTCTTATTGACGATGAAACACAGAAATTGCATCCGAATTTAATACAAATGGCGCAATGCCGACTTAAGTACAGGAGGACTGACACTCTCACTTTCTATGATTTGAAACCTCTCCTGTGAGTCCAGTTTTAGATTCCGATGCTTCACTTCAGGTTTTACTGTATCCCTTGGTCCTTCTTATTGACGATGAAACACAGAAATAGCGTCCGAATTTAATACAAAAGGCACAATACCGACTTAAGTACAAGAGGAGGGAGTCTCTAACTGTCTATGATTTGAACTTCTCCTGTGAGTCCAGATTTAGATTCCGCTGCTTCACTTCAGGTATACTGTATACCTTGCACCTTCTTATTGACCATGAAACACAGAAATTGCATCCGAATTTAATACAAATGGCATAATGCCGACTTGATTACAAGAGTACTGACCCTCTCACATTCTATGATTTGAACCTCTCCTGTGAGTCCAGTTTTAGATTCTGATGCATCACTTCAGGTTTACTGAATCCCTTGGACCTTCTTATTGACGATGAGACACAGAAATTGCATCCGATTTTAATACAAATGGCGCAATGCCGACTTAAGTACAAGAGGACTGACACTCTCACTTTCTATGATTTGGACCTCTCCTGACAGTCCAGTTTTAGATTCCGATGCTTCACTTCAGGTTTACTGTATACCTTGCACCTTGTTGTTGACGATGAAACACAGAAATAGCATCGGAATAAAATTCAAAATTCACAATGCCGACTTAAGTACAAGAGGACTGACACTCCAACTTTCTATGATTTGAACCTCCCCTTTGAGGCCAGTTTTAGATTCCGATGCTTCACTTCAGGTTTACTGTATCCCTTGGACCTTCTTATTGACGATGAAACACAGAAATTGCATCGGAATTTAATACAAAAGGAACAATGCCGACTTAAGTAAGAGAGGACTGACACTCTAACTTTCTATGATTTGAACCTCTCCTGTGAGTCCTGTTTTAGATTCCGATGCTTCACTTCAGGTTTACTGTATCCCTTGGACCTTCTTATTGACGATTAAACACAGAAATTGCAACCGAATTTAATACAAAAATCACAATGCCGACTTAAGTAAAAGAGGACTGACACTCTAACATACTATGATTTGATCCTCTCCTGTGGGTCCAGTTTTATATTCCGATGCTTCCCTTAAGGTATACTGTATCCCTTGGACATTCTTATTGACGATGAAACACAGAAATTGCAACCGAATTTAATACAAATGGCAGAATGCCGTCTTAAGTATAAGAGCACTGACACTCTCACTTTCTATGATTTGAACCCCTCCTGTGAGTCCAGTTTTAGATTCCGATGCTTCACTACAGGTTTACTGTATCCCTTGGACCTTCTTATTGACGATGAAACACAGAATTTGCATCCGAATTTAATACAAAAGGCACAATGCCGACTTAAGTACAAGACGGCTGACAGTCTAACTTTCTATGATTTGTACCTCTCCTGTGAGTCCAGTCTTAGATTCCGATGCTTCACTACAGGTTTACTGTATCCCTTGGACCTTCTTATTGACGATTAAACACAGAAATTGCATCCGAATTTAATACAAAAGGCACAACGCCGACTTAAGTAAAAGAGGTCTGACACTCTAACATACTATGATTTGATCCTCTCCTGTGGGTCCAGTTTTAGATTCCGATGCTTCACTACAGGTTTACTGTATATCTTGCACCTTCTTATTGACGATGAAACACAGATATTGCATCGGAATTTAATACAAAAGCCACAATGCCGACTTAAGTACAAGAGGACTGACACTCTCTATGATTTGAACCTCTGCTGTGAGTCCAGTTTTAGATTCTGAAGCTTCACTTCAGGTTTACTGTATCCCTTGGACCTTCTTATTGAAGATGAAACACAGAAATTGCATCCGAATTTAATACAAATGGCATATTGCCGACTTAAGTACAAGGGGACTGACACTCTAACTTTCTATGATTTGAACCTGTCCTGTGAGTCCAGTTTTAGATTCCGATGCTTCACTTCAGGTTTACTGTATACCTTGCACCTTCATATTGACGATGAAACACAGAAATTGCATCCGAATTTAATACAAATGGCATAATGACGACTTAATTACAAGAGGTCTGACACTTTCACTTTCTATAATTTGAGCCTCTCCTGTGAGTCCAGTTTTAGATTCCGATGCTTCAATTCAGGTTTACTGTATCCCTTTGACCTTCTTATTGACGATGAAACACAGAAATTGCATCCGAATTTAATACAAATGGCACAATGCCGACTTAAGTACAAGAGGACTGACACTCCATCTTTCTATGATTGGAACCTCCCCTTTGAGACCAGTTTTAGATTCCGATGCTTCACTTCAGGTTTACTGTATCCCTTGGACCTTCTTATTGACGATGAAACACAGAAATTGCATCGGAATTTAATACAAAAGGCACAATGCCGACTTAAGTAAGAGAGGACTGACACTCTAACTTTCTATGATTTGAACCTCTCCTGTAAGTCCAGTTTTAGATTCCGATGCTTCACTTCAGGTTTACTGTATCCCTTGGACCTTCTTATTGACGATTAAACACAGAAATTGCATCCGAATTTAATACAAAAGGCACAATGCCGACTTAAGTAAAAGAGGACTGACTCTCTAACATACTATGATTTGATCCTCTCCTGTGGGTCCAGTTTTATATTCCGATGCTTCCCTTAAGGTATACTGTATCCCTTGGACCGTCTTATTGACGATGAAACACAGAAATTGCAACCGAATTTAATACAAATGGCAGAATGCCGTCTCAAGTATAAGAGGACTGACACTCTCACTTTCTATGATTTGAACCCCTCCTGTGAGTCCAGTTTTAGATTCCGATGCTTCACTACAGGTTTACTGTATCCCTTGGACCTTCTTATTGACGATGAAAGACAGATTTTGCATCCGAATTTAATACAAAAGGCACAATGCCGACTTAAGTACAAGACGGCTGACAGTCTAACTTTCTATGATTTGTACCTCTCCTGTGAGTCCAGTTTTAGATTCCGATGCTTCACTTCAGGTTTACTGTATCCCTTGGACCTTCTTATTGACGATTAAACACTGAAATTGCATCCGAATTTAATACAAAAGGCACAATGCCGACTTAAGTAAAAGAGGACTGACACTCTAACATACTATGATTTGATCCTCTCCTGTGGGTCCAGTTTTATATTCCGATGCTTCCCTTAAGGTATACTGTATCCCTTGGACCTTCTTATTGACGATGAAACACAGAAATTGCAACCGAATTTAATACAAATGGCACAATGCCGTCTTAAGTACAAGAGGACTGACACTCTCACTTTCTATGATTTGAACCCCTCCTGTGAGTCCAGTTTTAGGTTCCGATGCTTCACTACAGGTTTACTGTATCCCTTGGACCTTCTTATTGACGATGAAACACAGAGTTTGCATCCGAATTTAATACAAAAGGCACAATGCCGACTTAAGTACAAGACGGCTGACAGTCTAACTTTCTATGATTTGAACCTCTCCTGTGACTCCAGTTTTAGATTCCGATGCTTCACTTCAATTTTACTGTATACCTTGCACCTTCTTATTGACGATGAAACACAGAAATTGCATCCGAATTTAATACAAATGGCATAATGTCGACTTAATTACAAGAGGTCTGACACTCCCACTTTCTGTAATTTGAACCTCTCCTGTGAGTCCAGTTTTAGATTCCGATGCTTCACTTCAGGTTTACTGTATCCCTTTGACCTTCGTATTGACGATGAAACACAGAAATTGCATCCGAATTTAATACAAATGGCACAATACCGACTTAAGTACAAGAGGACTGACACTCTCACTTTCTGTGATTTGAACCTCTCCTGTGAGTCCAGTTTTAGTTTCCGATGCTTCACTTTAGGTTTACTGTATACCTTGCAGCTTCTTATTGACGATGAGACACAGAAATTGCATCGGAATTTAATACAAATGGCACAATGCCGACTTGAGTACAAGAGGACTGACACTCTCACTTTCTATGATTTGAACCTCTCCTGTGAGTCCAGTTTTAGATTCCGATACATCACTTCAGGTTTACTGTATCCCTTGGACCTTCTTATTGACGATGAAACACAGAAATTGCATCCAAATTTAATACAAATGGCGCAATGCCGACTTAAGTACAAGAGGACTGACTCTCTCACTTTCTATGATTTGAACCTCTCCTGTGAGTCCAGTTTTAGATTCCGATGCTTGACTTCAGGTTTACTGTGTACCTTGCACCTTGTTGTTGACGATGAGACACAGAAATTGCATCGGAATTAAATTCATAATGCACAATGCCGACTTAAGTAAAAGAGGACTGACACTCTAACATGCTATGATTTGATCCTCCCCTTTGGGTCCAGTTTTATATTCCGATGCTTCCCTTAAGGTATACTGTATCCCTTGGACCTTCTTATTGACGATGAAACACAGAAATTGCAACCGAATTTAATACAAATGGCACAATGCCGTCTTAGGTATAAGAGGACTGACACTCTCACTTTCTATGATTTGAACCCCTCCTGGGAGTCCACTCTTAGATTCCGATGCTTCACTACAGGTTTACTGTATCCCTTGGTCCTTCTTATTGACGATGAAACACAGAGTTTGCATCCGAATTTAATACAAAAGGCACAATGCCGACTTAAGTACAAGAAGACTGACACTCTCACTTTCCATGATTTGAACCTCTTCTGTGAGTCCAGTTTTAGATTCCGATGCTTCACTTCAGGTTTACTGTACCCCTTGGACCTTCTTATTGACGATTAAACACAGAAATTGCATCCGAATTTAATACAAAAGGCACAATGCCGACTTAAGTAAAAGAGGACTGACACTCTAACATACTATCATTTGATCCTCTCCTGTGGGTCCAGTTTTATATTCCGATGCTTCCCTTAAGGTATACTGTATCCCTTGGACCTTCTTATTGACGATGAAACACAGAAATTGCAACCGAATTTAATACAAATGGCACAATGCTGTCTTAAGTATAAGAGGACTGACACTCTCACTTTCTATGATTTGAACCCCTCCTGTGAGTCCAGTTTTAGATTCCGATGCTTCACTA
>NW_025727351.1:0-139286 GCF_021461385.2 Schistocerca piceifrons | reverse complement strand
ATGCCGACTTAAGTACAAGAGGACTGACACTCTCACTTTCCACGATTTGAACCTCTCCTGTGAGTCCAGTGTTAGATTCCGATGCTTCACTTCAGGTTTACTGTATCCCTTGGACCTTCTTATTGACGATGAAACACAGAAATTGCATCCGAATTTAATACAAAAGGCACAATACCGACTTAAGTACAACAGGAGTGAGTCGCTAACTTTCTATGATTTGAACTTCTCCTTTGAGTCCAGTTTTAGATTCCGATGCTTCACTTCAGGTTTACTGTATACCTTGCACCTTCTTATTAACGATGAAACAGAGAAATTGCATCGGAATTAAATTCAAAACGCACAATGCCGACTTAAGTACAAGTGGACTGACACTCTAACTTTCTATGATTTGAACCTCTCCTGTGAGTCCAGTTTTAGATTCCGATGCTTCACTTCAGGTTTACTGTATCCCTTGGACCTTCTTATTGACGATGAAACACAGAAATTGCATCCGAATTTAATACAAAAGGCACAATGGCGACTTAAGTACAAGAGGACTGACACTCTCACTTTCCATGATTTGAACCTCTCCTGTGAGACCAGTTTTAGATTCCGATGCTTCACTTCAGGTTTACTGTATACCTTTCAGCTTCTTATTGACGATGAGACACAGAAATTGCATCGGAATTTAATACGAATGGCACAATGCCGACCTAAGTACTAGAGGACTGACACTCTCACTTTCTATGATTTGAACCTCTCCTGTGAATCCAGTTTTAGATTCCGATGCTTCACTTCAGGTTTACTGTATACCTTGCACCTTCTTATTTACGATGAAACACAGAAATTGCATTCGAATTTAATACAAATGATATAATACCGACTTAATTACAAGAGGACTGACACTCTCACTTTCTATAATTTGAAACTCTCCTGTGAGTCCAGTTTTAGATTCCGATGCTTCACTTCAGGTGTACTGTATCCCTTGGACCTTCTTAATGACGATGAAACACAGAAACTGCATCCAAATTTAATACAAAAGGCACAATGGCGACTTATGTACAAGAGGACTGACACTCTCACTTTCCATGATTTGAACCTCTCCTGTGAGTCCAGTTTTAGATCCCGAAGCTTCACTTCAGGTTTACTGTATACCTTGCACCTTCTTATTGACGATGAAACACAGAAATTGCATCGGAATTAAATTCAAAATGCACAATGCCGACTTAAGTAAAAGAGGACTGACACTTTAACATTCTATGATTTGATCCTCTCTTGTGGGTCCAGTTTTAGATTCCGATGCTTCCCTTAAGGTATACTGTATCCCTTGGACCTACTTATTGACGATGAAACACAGAAATTGCATCCGAATTTAATACAAATGGCAAAATGCCGACTTAAGTACAAGAGGACTGACACTTTAACGCTCTAACACTCTATGACTTGAACCTCTCCTGTGAGTCCAGTTTAGGATTCCGATGCTTCACTTCAGGTTTATTGTATCCCTTGGACCTTCTTATTGATGATGAAACACAGAAATTGCATCAGAATTCAATACAAATGGCACAATGCCGACTTAAGTACAAGAGGACTGACACTCTTACTTTCTAAGATTTGAACCTCTCCTGTGAGTCCCGTTTTAGATTCCGATGCTTCACTTCAGGTTTACTGTATACCTTGCACCTTCTTATTGACGATGAAACACAGAAATTGCATCCGAATTTAATACAAAAGGCACAATGGCGACTTAAGTACAAGAGGACTGACACTCTCACTTTCCATGATTTGAACCTCTCCTGTGAGACCAGTTTTAGATTCCGATGCTTCACTTCAGGTTTACTGTATACCTTGCACCTTCTTATTAACGATGAAACAGAGAAATTGCATCGGAATCAAATTCAAAACGCACAATGCCGACGTAAGTACAAGTGGACTGACACTCTAACTTTCTATGATTTGAACCTCTCCTGTGAGTCCAGTTTTAGATTCCGATGCTTCACTTCAGGTTTACTGTATCCATCGGACCTTCTTATTGACGATGAAACACAGAAATTGCATCCGAATTTAATACAAAAGTCACAATACCGACTTAGGTAAAAGAGGAGTAACACTATAAGTTACTATGATTTGAACCTCTCCTGTGAGTCCAGTTTTAGATTCCGATGCTTCACTTCAGGTTTACTGTATCCCTTGGACCTTCTTATTGACGATGAAACACAGAAATTGCATCCGAATTTAATGCAAAAGGCACAATGGCGACTTAAGCACAAGAAGACTGACACCCTCACTTTCCATGATTTGAACCTCTCCTGTGGGTCCAGTTTTAGATTCCGATGCTTCACTTCAGGTTTACTGTATACCTTGCACCTTCTTATTGACGATGAAACACAGAAATTGCATCCGAATTTAATACAAAAGGCACAATGGCGACTTAAGTACAAGAGGACTGACACTCTCACTTTCCATGATTTGAACCTCTCCTGTGAGACCAGTTTTAGATTCCGATGCTTCACTTCAGGTTTACTGAATACCTTGCAGCTTCTTATTGACGATGAGACACAGAAATTGCATAGGAATTTAATACGAATGGCACAATGCCGACCTAAGTACAAGAGGACTGACACTCTCACTTTCTACGATTTGAACCTCTCCTGTGAGTCCAGTTTTATATTCCGATGCTTCACTTCAGGTTTACTGTACACCTTCCTGCTTCTTATTGACGAGGAGACACAGAATTTGCATCGGAATTTAATACAAATGGCACAATGCCGACATAAGTACAAGAGGACTGACACTCTCACTTTCTATGATTTGCACCTCTCCTGTGAGTCCAGTTTTAGATTCCGATGCTTCACTTCAGGTTTACTGTATACCTTGCTACTTCTTATTGACGATGAAGCACAGAAATTTCATCGGAATTAAATTCAAAAGGCACAATGCCGACTTAAGTACAAGAGGACTGACACTCTAACTTTCTATGAATTGAACCCCTCCTGTGAGTCCAGTTTTAGATTCCGATGCTTCACTTCAGGTTTACTGTATCCCTTGGACCTTCTTATAGACGATGAAACACAGAAATTGCATCCGAATTTAATACAAATGGCACAATGCCGTCTTAAGTACAAGAGGACAGACACTCTCACTTTCTATGATTTGAACCCCTCCTGTAAGTCCAGTTTTAGATTCCGATGCTTCACTACAGGTTATCTGTATCCATTGGACCTTCTTATTGACGATGAAACACAGAAATTGCATCCGAATTTAATACAAATGGCACAGTGGCGTCTTCAGTACAAGAGGACTGACACTCTCACTTTCTATGATTTGAACCCCTCCTGTAAGTCCAGTTTTTGATTCCGATGCTTCACTTCAGGTTTACTGTATCCCTTGGACCTTCTTATTGACGATGAAACACAGAAATTGCATCCGAATTTAATACAAAAGGCACAATGGCGACTTAAGTATAAGAGGACTGACACTCTCACTTTCCATGATTTGAACCTCTCCTATGAGTCCAGTTTTAGATTCCGATACTTCACTTCAGGTTTACTGTATACCTTGCACCTTCTTATTGACGATGAGACACAGAAATTGCATCGGAATTTAATACGAATGGCACAATGCCGACTTAAGTACAAGAGGACTGACACTCTCACTTTCCACGATTTGAACCTCTCCTGTGAGTCCAGTTTTAGATTCCGATGCTTCACTTCAGGTTTACTGTATCCCTTGGACCTTCTTATTGACGATTAAACACAGAAATTGCATCCGAATTTAATACAAAAGGCACAATGCTGACTTAAGTAAAAGAGGACTGACACTCCCACATTCTATGATTTGATCCTCTCCTGTGGGTCCAGTTTTAGATTCCGATGTTTCCCTTAAGGTATACTGTATCACTTTGACCTTCGTACTGACGATGAAACACAGAAATTGCATCCGAATTTAATACAAAAGGCACAATACCGACTTAAGTACAAGAGGAGTGACACTCTAACTTTCTATGATTTGAATATCTGCTGTGAGTCCAGTTTTAGATTCCGATGCTTCACTTCAGGATTACTGTATCCCTTGGACCTTCTTATAGACGATGAAACACAGAAATTGCATCCGAATTTAATACAAATGGCACAATGCCGTCTTAAGTACAAGAGGACTGACACTCTCACTTTCTATAATTTGAACACCTCCTGTAAGTCCAGTTTTAGATTCCGATACTTCACTTCAGGTTTAATGTATACCTTGCACCTTCATATTGACGATGAAACACAGAAATTGCATCCGAGTTAAATACAAATGATATGATGCCGACTTAATTATAAGAGGACTGACATTCTCACTTTCTATGATTTGAACCTCTCCTGTGAGTCCAGTTTTAGATTCCGATGCTTCACTTCAGGTTTACTTTATATCTTGCACCTTCATATTGACGATGAAACACAGAAATTGCATCCGAATTTAATACAAATGATATAATGCCGACTTAATTATAAGAGGACTGACACTCTCACTTTCTATGATTTGAACCTCTCCTGTGAGTCCTGTTTTTGATTCCGATGCTTCACTACAGGTATACTGTATTCCTTGGAACTTCTTATTGACGATGAAACACAAAAATTGAATCCGATTTAATACAAAAGTCACAATACCGACTTAGGTATAAGAGGAGTGACACTATAACTTTCTATGATTTGAAACTCTCCTATGAGTCCACTTTTAGATTCCCATGCTTCACTTCAGGTTTACTGTATCCCTTGGACCTCCTTATTGACGAAGAAACACAGAAATTGCATCCGAATTTAATACAAAAGGCACAATGGCGACTTAAGCATAAGACGACTGACACTCTCACTTTCCATGATTTGAACCTCTCTTGTGAGTCCAGTTTTAGATTCCGATGCTTCACTTCAGGTTTACTGTATCCCTTGGACCTTCTTATTGACGATTAAACACAGAAATTGCATCCGAATTTAATACAAAAGGCACAATGCCGACTTAAGTAAAAGAGGACTGACACTCCCACATTCTATGATTTGATCCCCTCCTGTGGGTCCAGTTTTAGATTCCGATGCTTCCCTTAAGGTATACTGTATCCCTTGGACCTTCTTATTGACGATGAAACACAGAAATTGCATCCGAATTTAATACAAAAGGCACAATACCGACTTAAGTACAAGAGGAGTGACACTCTAACTTTCTATGATTTGAATATCTCCTGTGAGTCCAGTTTTAGATTCCGATGCTTCACTTCAGGTTTACTGTATCCCTTGGACCTTCTTATAGACGATGAAACACTGAAATTGCATCCGAATTTAATACAAATGGCACAATGCCGTCTTAAGTACAAGAGGACTGACACTCTCACTTTCTATGATTTGAACCCCTCCTGTAAGTCCAGTTTTAGATTCCGAAGCTTCACTACAGGTTTTCTGTATCCATTGGACCATCTTACTGACGATGAAACACAGAAATTGCATCTGAATTTAATACAAATGGCACAATGGCCTCTTAAGTACAAGAGGACTGACACTCTCACCTTCAATGATTTGAACCCCTCTTGTAAGTCCAGTTTTAGATTCCGATGCTTCACTTCAGGTTTACTGTATCCCTTGGACCTTCTTATTGACGATGAAACACAGAAATTGCATCCGAATTTAATACAAAAGGCACAATGGCGACTTAAGTACAAGAGGACTGACACTCTTACTTTCCATGATTTGAACCTCTTTTATGAGTCCGGTTTTAGATTCCGATACTTCACTTCAGGTTTACTGTATACCGTGCACCTTCTTATTGACGATGAGACACAGAAATTGCATCGGAATTTAATACGAATGGCACAATGCCGACTTAAGTACAAGAGGACTGACACTCTCACTTTCCACGAGTTGAACCTCTCCTGTGAGTCCAGTTTTAGATTCCGATGCTTCACTTCAGGTTTACTGTATCCCTTGGACCTTCTTATTGACGATGAAACACAGAAATTGCATCCGAATTTAATACAAAAGGCACAATACCGACTTAAGTACAACTGGAGTGAGTCGCTAACTTTCTATGATTTGAACTTCTCCTGTGAGTCCAGTTTTAGATTGCGATGCTTCACTTCAGGTTTACTGTATACCTTGCACCTTCATATTGACGATGAAACACGGAAATTGCATCCGAATTTAATACATATGGTATAATGCCGACATAATTATAAGAGGACTGACACTCTCACTTTCTATGATTTGAACCTCTCCAGTGAGTCCAGTTTTAGATTCCGAAGCTTCACTTCAGGTTTACTGTATACCTTGCACCTTCTTACTGACGATGAAACACAGAAATTGCATCGGAATTAAATTCAAAAGGCACAATGCCGACTTCAGTACAAGAGGACTGACACTCTCACTTTCTATGATTTGAACCTCTCCTGTGAGTCCAGTTTTGGATTCCGATGCTTCACTTCTGGTTTACTGTATCCCTTGGACCTTCTTATTGACGATGAAACACTGAAATTGATTCCGAAGTATATACAAATGGCATAATGTCGACTTAATTACAAGAGGACTGACACTCTCACTTTCTATGATTTGAACCTCTCCTGTGAGTCCAGTTTTAGATTCCGATGCTTCACTACAGGTATACTGTATTCCTTGGACCTTCTTATTGACGATGAAACACAGAAATTGCATCCGATTTAATACAAATGGCACAATGACGACATAAGTACAAGAGGACTAACACTCCCACTTTCTATGATTTGAACCTCTCCTGTGAGTCCAGTTTTAGCTTCGGATGCTTCACTTCAGGTTTCCTGTATACCTTGCTACTTCTTATTGACGATGAAACACAGAAATTGCATCGGAATTAAATTCAAAAAGCACAATGCCGACTTAAGTACAAGAGGACTGACACTCTAAATTTCTATGAATTGAACCTCTCCTGTGAGTCCAGTTTTAGATTCCGATGCTTCACTTCAGGTTTACTGTATCCCTTGGACCTTCTTATTGACGATGTGCCACAGAAATTGCATCCGAATTTAATACAAATGGCACAATGCCGACTTAAGTACAAAAGGACTAACACTCTCACTTTCTTTGATTTGAACCTCTCCTGTGAGTCCAGTTTTAGATTTTGATGCTTCACTTCAGGTTTACTGTATACCTTGCACCTTCTTATTGACGAAGGAACACAGAAATTGCTTCGGAATTAAATTGAAAAGGCACAATGCCGACTTCAGCACAAGAGGACTGACACTCTAATTTTCTATGATTTGAAGCTCTCCTGTGAGTCCAGTTTTAGATTCCGATGCTTCACTTCAGGTTTACTGTATCCCTTGGACCTCCTTATTGACGAGGAAACACAGATATTGCATCGGAATTTAATACAAAAGGCACAATACCGGCTTAAGTACAAGAGGAGTGACACTCTAACTTTCTATGATTTGAACCTCTCCTGTGAGTCCAGTTTTAGATTCCGATGCTTCACTTCAGGGTTACTGTATCCCTTGGACATTCTTATTGACGATGAAACACAGAAATTGCATCCGAATTTAATACAAAAGGCACAATACCGACTTAAGTACAAGAGGAGTGACACTCTAACTTTCTATGATTTGAATATCTCCTGTGAGTCCAGTTTTAGATTCCGATGCTTCACTTCAGGTTTACTGTATCCCTTGGACCTTCTTATAGACGATGAAACACAGAAATTGCATCCGAATTTAATACAAATGGCACAATGCCGTCTTAAGTACAAGAGGACTGACACTCTCACTTTCTATGATTTGAACCCCTCCTGTAAGTCCAGTTTTAGATTCCGATGCTTCACTACAGGTTTTCTGTGTCCATTGGACCATCTTATTGACGATGAAACACAGAAATTGCATCCGAATTTAATACAAATGGCACAATGGCGTCTTAAGTACAAGAGGACTGACACTCTCACTTTCTATGATTTGAACCCCTCCTGTAAGTCCAGTTTTAGATTCCGATGCTTCACTTCAGGTTTACTGTATCCCTTGGACCTTCTTATTGACGATGAAACACAGAAATTGCATCCGAATTTAATACAAAAGGCACAATGCCGACTTCAGTACAAGAGGACTGACACTCTCACTTTCTATGATTTGAACCCCTCCTGTAAGTCCAGTTTTAGATTCCGATGCTTCACTTCAGGTTTACTGTATCCCTTGGACCTCCTTAATGACGAGGAAACACAGATATTGCATCGGAATTTAATACAAAAGGCACAATACCGACTTAAGTACAAGAGGAGTGACACTCTCACTTTCTATGATTTGAAGCCCTCCTGTAAGTCCAGTTTTAGATTCCGATGCTTCACTACAGGTTTTCTGTATCCATTGGACCTTCTTATTGACGATGAAACACAGAAATTGCATCCGAATTTAATACAAAAAGCACAATACCGACTTAAGGACAACAGGAGTGAGTCGCTAACTTTCTATGATTTGAACTTCTCCTGTGAGTCCAGTTTTAGATTCCGATGCTTCACTTCAGGTTTACTGTATACCTTGCACCTTCTTATTGACGATGAAACACAGAAATTGCATCGGAATTAAATTCAAAAGGCACAATGCCGACATCAGTACAAGAGGACTGACACTCTCACTTTCTATGATTTGACCTCTCCTGTGAGTCCAGTTTTGGATTCCGATGCTTCACTTCTCGTTTACTGTATCCCTTGGACCTTCTTATTGACGATGAAACACTGAAATTGAATCCGAAGTATATACAAATGGCATAATGTCGTCTTAATGACTAGAGGACAGACACTCTCACTTTCTATGATTTGAATATCTCCTGTGAGTCCAGTTTTAGATTCCGATGCTTCACTTCAGGTTTACTGTATTCCTTGCACCATCATATTGACGATGAAACACAGAAATTGCATCCGAATTTAATACAAATGGCACAATGCCGTCTTAAGTACAAGAGGACTGACACTCTCACTTTCTGTGATTTGAACCCCTCTTGTAAGTCCAGTTTTAGATTCCGATGCTTCACTACAGGGTTTCTGTATCCATTGGACCTTCTTATTGACGATGAAACACAGAGTTTGCATCCGAATTTAATAAAAAAGCCACAATGCCGAATAAAGTACAAGAGCGCTGACACTATAACTTTCTATGATTTGAACATCTCCTGTGAGTCCAGTTTTAGATTCTGATGCTTCACTTCAGGTTTACTGTATCCCTTGGACGTTCTTATTGACGATGAAACACAGAAATTGCATCCGAATTTAATACAAAAGGCACAATGGCGACTTAAGTACAAGAGGACTGACACTCTCACTTTCCATGATTTGAACCTCACCTATGAGTCCAGTTTTAGATTCCGATGCTTCACTTCAGGTTTACTGTATACCTTGCACCTTCTTATTTACGATGAGACACAGAAAATGCATCGGAATTTAATACGAATGGCACAATGCCGACTTAAGTACAAGAGGACTGACACTCTCACTTTCCATGATTTGAACCTCTCCTGTGAGTCCAGTTTTAGATTCCGATGCTTCACTTCAGGTTTACTGTATCCCTTGGACTTTCTTATTGACGATGAAACACAGAAATTGCATCCGAATTTAATACAAAAGGCACAATACCGACTTAAGGACAACAGGAGTGAGTCGCTAAATTTCTATGATTTGAACTTCTCCTGCGAGTCCAGTTTTAGATTCCGATGCTTCACTTCAGGTTTACTGTATACCTTGCACCTTCATATTGACGATGAAACACAGAGTTTGCATCCGAATTTACTACAAAAGGCACAATGCCGAATAAAGTACAAGAGCGCTGACACTATAACTTTCTATGATTTGAACATCTCCTGTGAGTCCAGTTTTAGATTCTGATGCTTCACTTCAGGTTTACTGTATCCCTTGGACCTTCTTATTGACGATGAAACACAGAAATTGCATCCGAATTTAATACAAAAGGCACAATGGCGACTTAAGTACAAGAGGACTGACACTCTCACATTCCATGATTTGAACCTCTCCTGTAAGTCCAGTTTTAGATTCCGAAGCTTCACTTCAGGTTTACTGTATACCTTGAACCTTCTTATTGACGATGAAACACAGAAATTGCATCGGAATTAAATTCAAAAGGCACAATGCCGACTTCAGTACAAGAGGACTGACACTCTCACTTTCTATGATTTGACCTCTCCTGTGAGTCCAGTTTTGGATTCCGATGCTTCACTTCTGGTTTACTGTATCCCTTGGACCTTCTTATTGACGATGAAACACTGAAATTGAATCCGAAGTATATACAAATGGCATAATGTCGTCTTAATTACAAGAGGACTGACACTCTCACTTTCTATGATTTGAATATCTCCTGTGAGTCCAGTTTTAGATTCCGATGCTTCACTTCAGGTTTACTGTATTCCTTGCACCATCATATTGACGATGAAACACAGAAATTGCATCCGAATTTAATACAAATGATATAATGCCGACTTAATTATAAGAGGACTGACACTCTCACTTTCTATGATTTGAACCTCTCCTGTGAGTCCAGTTTTAGATTCCGATGCTTCACTACAGGTATACTGTATTCCTTGGACCTTCTTATTGACGATGAAACACAGATATTGCATCCGATTTAATACAAATGGCACAATGACGACATAAGTACAAGAGGACTAACACTCTCACTTTCTATGATTTGAACCTCTCCTGTGAGTCCAGTTTTAGCTCCGGATGCTTCACTTCAGGTTTACTGTATACCTTGCTACTTCTTATTGACGATGAAACACAGAAATTGCATCGGAATTAAATTCAAAAAGCACAATGCCGACTTAAGTACAAGAGGACTGACACTCTAAATTTCTATGAATTGAACCTCTCCTGTGAGTCCAGTTTTAGATTCCGATGCTTCACTTCAGGTTTACTGTATCCCTTGGACCTTCTTATTGACGATGAGCCACAGAAATTGCATCCGAATTTAATACAAATGGCACAATGCCGACTTAAGTACAAAAGGACTAACACTCTCACTTTCTTTGATTTGAACCTCTCCTGTGAGTCCAGTTTTAGATTCCGATGCTTCACTTCAGGTTTACAGTATACCTTGCACCTTCTTATTGACGAAGGAACACAGAAATTGCTTCGGAATTAAATTGAAAAGGCACAATGCCGACTTCAGCACAAGAGGACTGACACTCTAATCTTCTATGATTTGAAGCTCTCCTGTGAGTCCAGTTTTAGATTCCGATGCTTCACTTCAGGTTTACTGTATCCCTTGGACCTCCTTAATGACGAGGAAACACAGATATTGCATCGGAATTTAATACAAAAGGCACAATACCGACTTAAGTACAAGAGGAGTGACACTCTAACTTTCTATGATTTGAACCTCTCCTGTGAGTCCAGTTTTAGATTCCGATGCTTCACTTCAGGGTTACTGTATCCCTTGGACATTCTTATTGACGATGAAACACAGAAATTGCATCCGAATTTAATACAAAAGTCACAATACCGACTTAGGTACAAGAGGAGTGACACTATATCTTTCTATGGTTTGAAACTCTCCTGTGAGTCCAGTTTTAGATTCCGATGCTGCACTTCAGGTTTACTGTATCCGTTGGACCTTCTTATAGACGATGAAACACAGAAATTGCATCCGAATTTAATACAAATGGCACAATGCCGTCTTAAGTACAAGAGGACTGACACTCTCACTTTCTATGATTTGAAGCCCTCTTGTAAGTCCAGTTTTAGATTCCGATGCTTCACTACAGGTTTTCTGTATCCATTGGACCTTCTTATTGACGATGAAACACAGAGTTTGCATCCGAATTTAATAAAAAAGGCACAATGCCGAATAAAGTACAAGAGCGCTGACACTATAACTTTCTATGATTTGAACATCTCCTGTGAGTCCAGTTTTAGATTCCGATGCTTCACTTCAGGTTTACTGTATCCCTTGGACGTTCTTATTGACGATGAAACACAGAAATTGCATCCGAATTTAATACAAAAGGCACAATGGCGACTTAAGTACAAGAGGACTGACACTCTCACTTTCCATGATTTGAACCTCACCTATGAGTCCAGTTTTAGATTCCGATGCTTCACTTCAGGTTTACTGTATACCTTGCACCTTCTTATTTACGATGAGACACAGAAAATGCATCAGAATTTAATACGAATGGCACAATGCCGACTTAAGTGTAAGAGGACAGACACTCTCACTTTCCATGATTTGAACCTCTCCTGTGAGTCCAGTTTTAGATTCCGATGCTTCACTTCAGGTTTACTGTATCCCTTGGACTTTCTTATTGACGATGAAACACAGAAATTGCATCCGAATTTAATACAAAAGGCACAATACCGACTTAAGGACAACAGGAGTGAGTCGCTAACTTTCTATGATTAGAACTTCTCCTGTGAGTCCAGTTTTAGATTCCGATGCTTCACTTCAGGTTTACTGTATACCTTGCACCTTCATATTGACGATGAAACACAGAGTTTGCATCCGAATTTAATACAAAAGGCACAATGCCGAATAAAGTACAAGAGCGCTGACACTATAAATTTCTACGATTTGAACATCTCCTGTGAGTCCAGTTTTAGATTCCGATGCTTCACTTCAGGTTTACTGTATCCCTTGGACCTTCTTATTGACGATGAAACACAGAAATTGCATCCGAATTTAATACAAAAGGCACAATGGCGACTTAAGTACAAGAGGACTGACACTCTCACATTCCATGATTTGAACCTCTCCTGTGAGCCCAGTTTTAGATTCCGAAGCTTCACTTCAGGTTTACTGTATACCTTGCACCTTCTTATTGACGATGAAACACAGAAATTGCATCGGCATTAAATTCAAAAGGCACAATGCCGACTTCAGTACAAGAGGACTGACACTCTCACTTTCTATGATTTGACCTCTCCTGTGAGTCCAGTTTTGGATTCCGATGCTTCACTTCTGGTTTACTGTATCCCTTGGACCTTCTTATTGACGATGAAACACTGAAATTGAATCCGAAGTATATACAAATGGCATAATGTCGTCTTAATTACAAGAGGACTGACACTCTCACTTCCTATGATTTGAATATCTCCTGTGAGTCCAGTTTTAGATTCCGATGCTTCACTTCAGGTTTACTGTATTCCTTGCACCATCATATTGACGATGAAACACAGAAATTGCATCCGAATTTAATACAAATGGCACAATGCCGTCTTAAGTACAAGAGGACTGACACTCTCACTTTCTGTGATTTGAACCCCTCTTGTAAGTCCAGTTTTAGATTCCGATGCTTCACTACAGGTTTTCTGTATCCATTGGACCTTCTTATTGACGATGAAACACAGAGTTTGCATCCGAATTTAATAAAAAAGGCACAATGCCGAATAAAGTACAAGAGCGCTGACACTATAACTTTCTATGATTTGAACATCTCCTGTGAGTCCAGTTTTAGATTCTGATGCTTCACTTCAGGTTTACTGTATCCCTTGGACGTTCTTATTGACGATGAAACACAGAAATTGCATCCGAATTTAATACAAAAGGCAGAATGGCGACTTAAGTACAAGAGGACTGACACTCTCACTTTCCATGATTTGAACCTCACCTATGAGTCCAGTTTTAGATTCCGATGCTTCACTTCAGGTTTACTGTATACCTTGCACCTTCTTATTTACGATGAGACACAGAAAATGCATCGGAATTTAATACGAATGGCACAATGCCGACTTAAGTACAAGAGGACTGACACTCTCACTTTCCATGATTTGAACCTCTCCTGTGAGTCCAGTTTTAGATTCCGATGCTTCACTTCAGGTTTACTGTATCCCTTGGACTTTCTTATTGACGATGAAACACAGAAATTGCATCCGAATTTAATACAAAAGGCACAATACCGACTTAAGGACAACAGGAGTGAGTCGCTAACTTTCTATGATTTGAACTTCTCCTGTGAGTCCAGTTTTAGATTCCGATGCTTCACTTCAGGTTTACTGTATACCTTGCACCTTCATATTGACGATGAAACACAGAGTTTGCATCCGAATTTAATACAAAAGGCACAATGCCGAATAAAGTACAAGAGCGCTGACACTATAACTTTCTATGATTTGAACATCTCCTGTGAGTCCAGTTTTAGATTCCGATGCTTCACTTCAGGTTTACTGTATCCCTTGGACCTTCTTATTGACGATGAAACACAGAAATTGCATCCGAATTTAATACAAAAGGCACAATGGCGACTTAAGTACAAGAGGACTGACACTCTCACATTCCATGATTTGAACCTCTCCTGTGAGTCCAGTTTTAGATTCCGAAGCTTCACTTCAGGTTTACTGTATACCTTGCACCTTCTTATTGACGATGAAACACAGAAATTGCATCGGAATTAAATTCAAAAGGCACAATGCCGACTTCAGTACAAGAGGACTGACACTCTCACTTTCTTTGATTTGACCTCTCCTGTGAGTCCAGTTTTGGATTCCGATGCTTCACTTCTGGTTTACTGTATCCCTTGGACCTTCTTATTGACGATGAAACACTGAAATTGAATCCGAAGTATATACAAATGGCATAATGTCGTCTTAATTACAAGAGGACTGACACTCTCACTTACTATGATTTGAATATCTCCTGTGAGTCCAGTTTTAGATTCCGATGCTTCACTTCAGGTTTACTGTATTCCTTGCACCATCATATTGACGATGAAACACAGAAATTGCATCCGAATTTAATACAAATGATATAATGCCGACTTAATTATAAGAGGACTGACACTCTCACTTTCTATGATTTGAACCTCTCCTGTGAGTCCAGTTTTAGATTCCGACGCGTCACTTCAGGTGTACTGTTTACCTTGCTATTTCTTATTGACGACGAAACACAGAAATTGCATCGGAATTAAATTCAAAAGACACAATGCCGACTTAAGTACAAGAGAACTGACACTCTAACTTTCTATGAATTGAACCTCTCCTGTGAGTCCAGTTTTAGATTCCGATGCTTCACTTCAGGTTTACTGTATCCCTTGGACCTTCTTATTGACGATGAGCCACAGAAATTGCATCCGAATTTAATACAAATGGCACAATGCCGACGTAAGTACAAGAGGACTAACACTCTCACTTTCAATGATTTGAACCTCTCCTGTGAGTCCAGTTTTAGATTCCGATGCTTCACTTCAGGTTTACTGTATACCTTGCACCTTCTTATTGACGATGGAACACAGAAATTGCATCGGAATTAAATTCAAAAGGCACAATGCCGACTTAAGCAGAAGAGGACTGACACTCTAACTTTCTATGATTTGAAGTTTTCCTGTGAGTCCAGTTTTAGATTCCGATGCTTCACTTCAGGTTTACTGTATACCTTGCTACTTCTTATTGACGATGAAACACAGAAATTGCATCCGAATTTAATACAAATGATATAATGCCGACTTAATTATAAGAGGACTGACACTCTCACTTTCTATGATTTGAACCTCTCCTGTGAGTCCAGTTTTAGATTCCGATGCTTCACTACAGGTATACTGTATTCCTTGGACCTTCTTATTGACGATGAAACACAGATATTGCATCCGATTTAATACAAATGGCACAATGACGACATAAGTACAAGAGGACTAACACTCTCACTTTCTATGATTTGAACCTCTCCTGTGAGTCCAGTTTTAGCTTCGGATGCTTCACTTCAGGTTTACTGTATACCTTGCTACTTCTTATTGACGATGAAACACAGAAATTGCATCGGAATTAAATTCAAAAAGCACAATGCCGACTTAAGTACAAGAGGACTGACACTCTAAATTTCTATGAATTGAACCTCTCCTGTGAGTCCAGTTTTAGATTCCGATGCTTCACTTCAGGTTTACTGTATCCCTTGGACCTTCTTATTGACGATGAGCCACAGAAATTGCATCCGAATTTAATACAAATGGCACAATGCCGACTTAAGTACAAAAGGACTAACACTCTCACTTTCTTTGATTTGAACCTCTCCTGTGAGTCCAGTTTTAGATTCCGATGCTTCACTTCAGGTTTACAGTATACCTTGCACCTTCTTATTGACGAAGGAACACAGAAATTGCTTCGGAATTAAATTGAAAAGGCACAATGCCGACTTCAGCACAAGAGGACTGACACTCTAATCTTCTATGATTTGAAGCTCTCCTGTGAGTCCAGTTTTAGATTCCGATGCTTCACTTCAGGTTTACTGTATCCCTTGGACCTCCTTAATGACGAGGAAACACAGATATTGCATCGGAATTTAATACAAAAGGCACAATACCGACTTAAGTACAAGAGGAGTGACACTCTAACTTTCTATGATTTGAACCTCTCCTGTGAGTCCAGTTTTAGATTCCGATGCTTCACTTCAGGGTTACTGTATCCCTTGGACATTCTTATTGACGATGAAACACAGAAATTGCATCCGAATTTAATACAAAAGTCACAATACCGACTTAGGTACAAGAGGAGTGACACTATAACTTTCTATGATTTGAAACTCTCCTGTGAGTCCAGTTTTAGATTCCGATGCTGCACTTCAGGTTTACTGTATCCGTTGGACCTTCTTATAGACGATGAAACACAGAAATTGCATCCGAATTTAATACAAATGGCACAATGCCGTCTTAAGTACAAGAGGACTGACACTCTCACTTTCTATGATTTGAAGCCCTCTTGTAAGTCCAGTTTTAGATTCCGATGCTTCACTACAGGTTTTCTGTATCCATTGGACCTTCTTATTGACGATGAAACACAGAGTTTGCATCCGAATTTAATAAAAAAGGCACAATGCCGAATAAAGTACAAGAGCGCTGACACTATAACTTTCTATGATTTGAACATCTCCTGTGAGTCCAGTTTTAGATTCCGATGCTTCACTTCAGGTTTACTGTATCCCTTGGACGTTCTTATTGACGATGAAACACAGAAATTGCATCCGAATTTAATACAAAAGGCACAATGGCGACTTAAGTACAAGAGGACTGACACTCTCACTTTCCATGATTTGAACCTCACCTATGAGTCCAGTTTTAGATTCCGATGCTTCACTTCAGGTTTACTGTATACCTTGCACCTTCTTATTTACGATGAGACACAGAAAATGCATCAGAATTTAATACGAATGGCACAATGCCGACTTAAGTGCAAGAGGACAGACACTCTCACTTTCCATGATTTGAACCTCTCCTGTGAGTCCAGTTTTAGATTCCGATGCTTCACTTCAGGTTTACTGTATCCCTTGGACTTTCTTATTGACGATGAAACACAGAAATTGCATCCGAATTTAATACAAAAGGCACAATACCGACTTAAGGACAACAGGAGTGAGTCGCTAACTTTCTATGATTAGAACTTCTCCTGTGAGTCCAGTTTTAGATTCCGATGCTTCACTTCAGGTTTACTGTATACCTTGCACCTTCATATTGACGATGAAACACAGAGTTTGCATCCGAATTTAATACAAAAGGCACAATGCCGAATAAAGTACAAGAGCGCTGACACTATAAATTTCTACGATTTGAACATCTCCTGTGAGTCCAGTTTTAGATTCCGATGCTTCACTTCAGGTTTACTGTATCCCTTGGACCTTCTTATTGACGATGAAACACAGAAATTGCATCCGAATTTAATACAAAAGGCACAATGGCGACTTAAGTACAAGAGGACTGACACTCTCACATTCCATGATTTGAACCTCTCCTGTGAGCCCAGTTTTAGATTCCGAAGCTTCACTTCAGGTTTACTGTATACCTTGCACCTTCTTATTGACGATGAAACACAGAAATTGCATCGGAATTAAATTCAAAAGGCACAATGCCGACTTCAGTACAAGAGGACTGACACTCTCACTTTCTATGATTTGACCTCTCCAGTGAGTCCAGTTTTGGATTCCGATGCTTCACTTCTGGTTTACTGTATCCCTTGGACCTTCTTATTGACGATGAAACACTGAAATTGAATCCGAAGTATATACAAATGGCATAATGTCGTCGTAATTACAAGAGGACTGACACTCTCACTTCCTATGATTTGAATATCTCCTGTGAGTCCAGTTTTAGATTCCGATGCTTCACTTCAGGTTTACTGTATTCCTTGCACCATCATATTGACGATGAAACACAGAAATTGCATCCGAATTTAATACAAATGGCACAATGCCGTCTTAAGTACAAGAGGACTGACACTCTCACTTTCTGTGATTTGAACCCCTCTTGTAAGTCCAGTTTTAGATTCCGATGCTTCACTACAGGTTTTCTGTATCCATTGGACCTTCTTATTGACGATGAAACACAGAGTTTGCATCCGAATTTAATAAAAAAGGCACAATGCCGAATAAAGTACAAGAGCGCTGACACTATAACTTTCTATGATTTGAACATCTCCTGTGAGTCCAGTTTTAGATTCTGATGCTTCACTTCAGGTTTACTGTATCCCTTGGACGTTCTTATTGACGATGAAACACAGAAATTCCATCCGAATTTAATACAAAAGGCAGAATGGCGACTTAAGTACAAGAGGACTGACACTCTCACTTTCCATGATTTGAACCTCACCTATGAGTCCAGTTTTAGATTCCGATGCTTCACTTCAGGTTTACTGTATACCTTGCACCTTCTTATTTACGATGAGACACAGAAAATGCATCGGAATTTAATACGAATGGCACAATGCCGACTTAAGTACAAGAGGACTGACACTCTCACTTTCCATGATTTGAACCTCTCCTGTGAGTCCAGTTTTAGATTCCGATGCTTCACTTCAGGTTTACTGTATCCCTTGGACTTTCTTATTGACGATGAAACACAGAAATTGCATCCGAATTTAATACAAAAGGCACAATACCGACTTAAGGACAACAGGAGTGAGTCGCTAACTTTCTATGATTTGAACTTCTCCTGTGAGTCCAGTTTTAGATTCCGATGCTTCACTTCAGGTTTACTGTATACCTTGCACCTTCATATTGACGATGAAACACAGAGTTTGCATCCGAATTTAATACAAAAGGCACAATGCCGAATAAAGTACAAGAGCGCTGACACTATAACTTTCTATGATTTGAACATCTCCTGTGAGTCCAGTTTTAGATTCCGATGCTTCACTTCAGGTTTACTGTATCCCTTGGACCTTCTTATTGACGATGAAACACAGAAATTGCATCCGAATTTAATACAAAAGGCACAATGGCGACTTAAGTACAAGAGGACTGACACTCTCACATTCCATGATTTGAACCTCTCCTGTGAGTCCAGTTTTAGATTCCGAAGCTTCACTTCAGGTTTACTGTATACCTTGCACCTTCTTATTGACGATGAAACACAGAAATTGCATCGGAATTAAATTCAAAAGGCACAATGCCGACTTCAGTACAAGAGGACTGACACTCTCACTTTCTATGATTTGACCTCTCCTGTGAGTCCAGTTTTGGATTCTGATGCTTCACTTCTGGTTTACTGTATCCCTTGGACCTTCTTATTGACGATGAAACACTGAAATTGAATCCGAAGTATATACAAATGGCATAATGTCGTCTTAATTACAAGAGGACTGACACTCTCACTTACTATGATTTGAATATCTCCTGTGAGTCCAGTTTTAGATTCCGATGCTTCACTTCAGGTTTACTGTATTCCTTGCACCATCATATTGACGATGAAACACAGAAATTGCATCCGAATTTAATACAAATGATATAATGCCGACTTAATTATAAGAGGACTGACACTCTCACTTTCTATGATTTGAACCTCTCCTGTGAGTCCAGTTTTAGATTCCGACGCGTCACTTCAGGTGTACTGTTTACCTTGCTATTTCTTATTGACGACGAAACACAGAAATTGCATCGGAATTAAATTCAAAAGACACAATGCCGACTTAAGTACAAGAGAACTGACACTCTAACTTTCTATGAATTGAACCTCTCCTGTGAGTCCAGTTTTAGATTCCGATGCTTCACTTCAGGTTTACTGTATCCCTTGGACCTTCTTATTGACGATGAGCCACAGAAATTGCATCCGAATTTAATACAAATGGCACAATGCCGACGTAAGTACAAGAGGACTAACACTCTCACTTTCAATGATTTGAACCTCTCCTGTGAGTCCAGTTTTAGATTCCGATGCTTCACTTCAGGTTTACTGTATACCTTGCACCTTCTTATTGACGATGGAACACAGAAATTGCATCGGAATTAAATTCAAAAGGCACAATGCCGACTTAAGCAGAAGAGGACTGACACTCTAACTTTCTATGATTTGAAGTTTTCCTGTGAGTCCAGTTTTAGATTCCGATGCTTCACTTCAGGTTTACTGTATCCCTTGGACCTCCTTATTGACGATGAAACACAGATATGGCATCGGAATTTAATACAAAAGTCACAATACCGACTTAGGTACAAGAGGAGTGACACTATAACTTTCTGTGATTTGAAACTCTCCTGTGAGTCCAGTTTTATATTCCGATGCTTCACTTCAGGTTTACTGTATCACTTGGACCTTCTTATTGACGATTAAACACAGAAATTGCATCCGAATTTAATACAAAAGGCACAATGCCGTCTTAAGTAAAAGAGGACTGACACTCCCACATTCTATGATTTGATCCTCTCCTGTGGGTCCAGTTTTAGATTCCGATGCTTCCCTTAAGGTATACTGTATCCCTTGGACCTTCTTATTGATGATGAAACACAGAAATTGCATCCGAATTTAATACAAAAGGCACAATACCGACTTAAGTACAACAGGAGTGAGTCGCTAACTTTCTATGATTTGAACTTCTCCTGTGAGTCCAGTTTTAGATTCCGATGCTTCACTTCAGGTTTACTGTATACCTTGCACCTTCATATTGACGATGAAACACAGAGTTTGCATCCGAATTTAATACAAAAGGCACAATGCCGAATAAAGTACGAGAGCGCTGACACTATAACTTTCTATGATTTGAACATCTCCTGTGAGTCCAGTTTTAGATTCCGATGCTTCACTTCAGGTTTACTGTATCCCTTGGACCTTCTTATTGACGATGAAACACAGAAATTGCATCCGAATTTAATACAAAAGGCACAATGGCGACGTAAGTACAAGAGGACTGACACTCTCACATTCCATGATTTGAACCTCTCCTGTGAGTCCAGTTTTAGATTCCGAAGCTTCACTTCAGGTTTACTGTATACCTTGCACCTTCTTATTGACGATGAAACACAGAAATTGCATCGGAATTAAATTCAAAAGGCACAATGCCGACTTCAGTACAAGAGGACTGACACTCTCACTTTCAATGATTTGAACCTCTCCTGTGAGTCCAGTTTTGGATTCCGATGCTTCACTTCTGGATTACTGAATCCCTTGGACCTTCTTATTGACGATGAAACACTGAAATTGAAACCGAAGTATATACAAATAGCTTAATGTCGACTTCATTACAAGAGGACTGACACTCTCACTTTCTATGATTTGAACCTCTCCTGTGAGTCCAGTTTTAGATTCCGATGCTTCACTACAGGTATACTGTATTCCTTGGACCTTCTTATTGACGATGAAACACAGAAATTGCATACGATTTAATACAAATGGCACAATGACGACATAAGTACAAGAGGACTAACACTCTCACTTTCTATGATTTGAACCCCTCCTGTGAGTCCAGTTTTAGCTTCTGATGCTTCACTTCAGGTTTACTGTATACCTTGCTACTTCTTATTGACGATGAAACACAGATAATGCATCGGAATTAAATTCAAAAGGCACAATGCCGACTTAAGTACAAGAGGACTGACAATCTAACTTTCTATGAATTGAACCTCTCCTGTGAGTCCAGTTTTAGCTCCTGATGCTTCACTTCAGGTTTACTGTATACCTTGCTACTTCTTATTGACGATGAAACACAGAAATTGCATCGGAATTAAATTCAAAAAGCACAATGCCGACTTAAGTACAAGAGGACTGACACTCTCACTTTCTATGATTTGAACCTCTCCTGTGAGTCCAGTTTTAGATTCCGATGCTTCACTACAGGTATACTGTATTCCTTGGACCTCCTTATTGACGATGAAACACAGAAATTGCATACGATTTAATACTAATGGCACAATGACGACATAAGTACAAGAGGACTAACACTCTCACTTTCTATGATTTGAACCTCTCCTGTGAGTCCAGTTTTAGCTTCTGATGCTTCACTTCAGGTTTGCTGTATACCTTTCTACTTCTTATTGACGATGAAACACAGATAATGCATCGGAATTAAATTCAAAAGGCACAATGCCGACTTAAGTACAAGAGGACTGACACTCTAACTTTCTATGAATTGAACCTCTCCTGTGAGTCCAGTTTTAGCTCCTGATGCTTCACTTCAGGTTTACTGTATACCTTGCTACTTCTTATTGACGATGAAACACAGAAATCGCATCGGAATTAAATTCAAAAAGCACAATGCCGACTTAAGTACAAGAGGACTGACACTCTAAATTTCTATAAATTGAACCTCTCCTGTGAGTCCAGTTTTAGATTCCGATGCTTCACTTCAGGTTTACTGTATCCCTTGGACCTTCTTATTGACGATGAGCCACAGAAATTGCATCCGAATTTAATACAAATGGCACAATGCCGACGTAAGTACAAAAGGACTAACACTCTCACTTTCTTTGATTTGAACCTCTCCTGTGAGTCCAGTTTTAGATTCCGATGCTTCACTTCAGGTTTACTGTATACCTTGCACCTTCTTATTGACGATGGAACACAGAAATTGCTTCGGAATTAAATTGAAAAGGCACAATGCCGACTTAAGCACAAGAGGACTGACACTCTAATTTTCTATGATTTGAAGCTCTCCTGTGAGTCCAGTTTTAGATTCCGATGCTTCACTTCAGGTTTACTGTATCCCTTGGACCTCCGTATTGACGAGGAAACACAGATATTGCATCGGAATTTAATACAAAAGGCACAATACCGACTTAAGTACAAGAGGAGTGACACTCTAACTTTCAATGATTTGAACCTCTCCTGTGAGTCCAGTTTTAGATTCCGATGCCTCACTTCAGGGTTACTGTATCCCTTGGACATTCTTATTGACGATGAAACACAGAAATTGCATCCGAATTTAATACAAAAGTCACAATACCGACTTAGGTACAAGAGGAGTGACACTATAACTTTCTGTGATTTGAAACTCTCCTGTGAGTCCAGTTTTAGATTCCGATGCTTCACTTCAGGTTTACTGTATCCGTTGGACCTTCTTATAGACGATGAAACACAGAAATTGCATCCGAATTTAATACAAATGGCACAATGCCGTCTTAAGTACAAGAGGACTGACACTCTCACTTTCTATGATTTGAACCCCTCCTGTAAGTCCAGTTTTAGATTCCGATGCTTCACTACAGGTTTTCTGTATCCATTCGACATTCTTATTGACGATGAAACACAGAGTTTGCATCCGAATTTAATAAAAAAGGCACAATGCCGAATAAAGTACAAGAGCGCTGACACTATAACTTTCTATGATTTGAACATCTCCTGTGAGTCCAGTTTTAGATTCCGATGCTTCACTTCAGGTTTACTGTATCCCTTGGACCTTCTTATTGACGATGAAACACTTAAATTGCATCCGAATTTAATACAAAAGGCACAATGGCGACTTAAGTACAAGAGGACTGACACTCTCACTTTCCATGATTTGAACCTCACCTATGAGTCCAGTTTTAGATTCCGATGCTTCACTTCAGGTTTACTGTATACCTTGCACCTTCTTATTTACGATGAGACACAGAAAATGCATCGGAATTTAATGCGAATGGCACAATGCTGACTTAAGTACAAGAGGACTGACACTCTCACTTTCCATGATTTGAACCTCTCCTGTGAGTCCAGTTTTAGATTCCGATGCTTCACTTCAGGTTTACTGTATTCCTTGGACTTTCTTATTGACGATGAAACACAGAAATTGCATCCGAATTTAATACAAAAGGCACAATACCGACTTAAGGACAACAGGAGTGAGTCGCTAACTTTCTATGATTTGAACTTCTCCTGTGAGTCCAGTTTTAGATTCCGATGCTTCACTTCAGGTTTACTGTTTACCTTGCACCTTCATATTGACGATGAAACACAGAGTTTGCATCCGAATTTAATACAAAAGGCACAATGCCGAATAAAGTACAAGAGCGCTGACACTATAACTTTCTATGATTTGAACATCTCCTGTGAGTCCAGTTTTAGATTCCGATGCTTCACTTCAGGTTTACTGTATCCCTTGGACCTTCTTATTGACGATGAAACACTGAAATTGAATCCGAATTTAATACAAAAGGCACAATGGCGACTTAAGTACAAGAGGACTGACACTCTCACATTCCATGATTTGAACCTCTCCTGTGAGTCCAGTTATAGATTCCGAAGCTTCACTTCAGGTTTACTGTATACCTTGCACCTTCTTATTGACGATGAAACACAGAAATTGCATCGGAATTAAATTCAAAAGGCACAATGCCGACTTCAGTACAAGAGGACAGACACTCTCACTTTCTATGATTTGACCTCTCCTGTGAGTCCAGTTTTGGATTCCGATGCTTCACTTCTGGTTTACTGTATCCCTTGGACCTTCTTATTGACGATGAAACACTGAAATTGAATCCGAAGTATATACAAATGGCATAATGTCGACTTAATTACAAGAGGACTGACACTCTCACTTTCTATGATTTGAATATCTAGTGTGAGTCCAGATTTAGATTCCGATGCTTCACTTCAGGTTTACTGTATTCCTTGCACCATCATATTGACGATGAAACACAGAAATTGCATCCGAATTTAATACAAATGATATAATGACGACTTAATTATAAGATGACTGACACTCTCACTTTCTATGATTTGAACCTCTCCTGTGAGTCAAGTTTTAGATTCCGATGCTTCACTTCAGGTGTACTGTTTACCTTGCTATTTCTTATTGACGACGAAACACAGAAATTGCATCGGAATTAAATTCAAAAGACACAATGCCGACTTAAGTTCAAGAGGACTGACACTCTAACTTTCTATGAATTGAACCTCTCCTGTGAGTCCAGTTTTAGATTCCGATGCTTCACTTCAGGTTTACTGTATCCCTTGGACCTTCTTATTGACGATGAGCCACAGAAATTGCATCCGAATTTAATACAAATGGCACAATGCCGACGTAAGTACAAGAGGACTAACACTCTCACTTTCAAGGAATGAACCTCTCCTGTGAGTCCAGTTTTAGATACCGATGCTTCACTTCAGGTTTACTGTATACCTTGCACCCTCTTATTGACGATGGAACACAGAAATTGCATCGGAATTAAATTCAAAAGGCACAATGCCGACTTAAGCAGAAGAGGACTGACACTCTAACTTTCTATGATTTGAAGTTTTCCTGTGAGTCCAGTTTTAGATTCCGATGCTTCACTTCAGGTTTACTGTATCCCTTGGACCTTCTTATTGACGATTAAACACAGAAATTGCATCCGAATTTAATACAAAAGGCACAATGCCGACTTAAGTAAAAGAGGACTGACACTCCCACATTCTATGATTTGATCCTCTCCTGTGGGTCCAGTTTTAGATTCCCATGCTTCCCTTAAGGTATACTGTATCCCTTGGACCTTCTTATTGATGATGAAACACAGAAATTGCATCCGAATGTTATACAAAAGGCACAATACCGACTTAAGTACTACAGGAGTGAGTCGCTAACTTTCTATGATTTGAACTTCTCCTGTGAGTCCAGTTTTAGATTCCGATGCTTCACTTCAGGTTTACTGTATCCCTTGGACCTTCTTATTGACGATGAAACACAGAAATTGCATCCGAATTTAATACAAAAGGCACAATGGCGACGTAAGTACAAGAGGACTGACACTCTCACATTCCATGATTTGAACCTCTCCTGTGAGTCCAGTTTTAGATTCCGAAGCTTCACTTCAGGTTTACTGTATACCTTGCACCTTCTTAATGACGATGAAACACAGAAATTGCATCGGAATTAAATTCAAAAGGCACAATGCCGACTTCAGTCCAAGAGGACTGACACTCTCACTTTCAATGATTTGAACCTCTCCTGTGAGTCCAGTTTTGGATTCCGATGCTTCACTTCTGGTTTACGGAATCCCTTGGACCTTCTTATTGACGATGAACCACTGAAATTGAAACCGAAGTATATACAAATAGCATAATGTCGACTTCATTACAAGAGGACTGACACTCTCACTTTCTATGTTTTGAACCTCTCCTGTGAGTCCAGTTTTAGATTCCGATGCTTCACTACAGGTATACTGTATTCCTTGGACCTTCTTATTGACGATGAAACACAGAAATTGCATCCGATTTAATACAAATGGCACAATGACGACATAAGTACAAGAGGACTAACACTCTCACTTTCTATGATTTGAACCTCTCCTGTGAGTCCAGTTTTAGCCTCTGATGCTTCACTTCAGGTTTACAGTATACCTTGCTACTTCTTGTTGACGATGAAACACAGATATTGCATCGGAATTAAATTCAAAAGGCACAATGCCGACTTAAGTACAAGAGGACTGACACTCTAACTTTCTATGAATTGAACCTCTCCTGTGAGTCCAGTTTTAGATTCCGATGCTTCACTTCAGGTTTACTGTATCCCTTGGACCTTCTTATTGACGATGAGCCACAGAAATTGCATTGGAATTTAATACAAATGGCACAATGCCGACTTAAGTACAAGAGGACTAACACTCTCACTTTCTATGATTTGAACCTCTCCTGTGAGTCCAGTTTTAGATTCCGATGCTTCACTTCAGGTTTACTGTATACCTTGTAACTTCTTATTGACGATGGAACACAGAAAATGCATCGGAATTAAATTCAAAAGGCACAATGCCGACTTAAGCACAAGAGGACTGACACTCTAACTTTCTATGATTTGAAGCTCTCCTGTGACTCCAGTTTTAGATTCCGATGCTTCACTTCAGGTTTACTGTATCCCTTGGACCTCCTTATTGACGATGAAACACAGATATTGCATCGGAATTTAATACAAAAGGCACAATACCGACTTAAGTACAACAGGAGTGACACTCTAACTTTCTATGATTTGAACCTCTCCTGTGAGTCCAGTTTTAGATTCCGATGCTTCACTTCAGGTTTACTGTATCCCTTGGACATTCTTATTGACGATGAAACACAGAAATTGAAACCGAATTTAATAGAAAAGTCACAATACCGACTTAGGTACAAGAGGAGTGACACTATAACTTTCTATGATTTGAAACTCTCCTGTGAGTCCAGTTTTAGATTCCGATGCTTCACTTCAGGTTTACTGTATCCCTTGGACCTTCTTATAGACGATGAAACACAGAAATTGCATCCGAATTTAATACAAATGGCACAATGCCGTCTTAAGTACAAGAGGACTGACACTCTCACTTTCAATGATTTGAACCCCTCCTGTAAGTCCAGTTTTAGATTCCGATGCTTCACTACAGGTTTTCTGTATCCATTAGACCTTCTTATTGACGATGAAACACAGAAATTGCATTAGAAATTAATACAAAAGGCACAATGGCGACTTAAGTACAAGAGGACTGACACTCTCACTTTCCATGATTTGAATTTCTCCTGTGAGTCCAGTTTTAGATTCCGATATTTCACTTCAGGTTTACTGAATTCCTTGCACCTTCATATTGACGATGAAACACAGAAATTGCATCCGAATTTAATACAAATGATATAATGCCGACTTAATTATAAGAGGACTGACACTCTCACTTTCTATCATTTGAACCTCTCCTGTGAGTCCAGTTTTAGATTCCAATGCTTCACTTCAGGTGTACTGTATACCTTGCTATTTCTTATTGACGATGAAACACAGAAATTGCATCGGAATTAAATTCAAAAGACACAATGCCGACTTAAGTACAAGAGGACTGACACTCTAACTTTCTATGAATTGAACCTCTCCTGTGAGTCCAGTTTTAGATTCCGATGCTTCACTTCAGGTTTACTGCATCCCTTGGACCTTCTTATAGACGATGGAACACAGAAATTGCATCCGAATTAAATCCAAAAGGCACAATGGCGACTTAAGCACAAGAGGACTGACACTCTATTTTTCTATGATTTGAAGCTCTCCTGTGAGTCCAGTTTTAGATTCCGATGCTTCACATCAGGTTTACTGTATCCCTTGACCTCCTTATTGACGATGAAACACAGATATTGCATCGGAATTTAATACAAAAGGCACAATACCGACTTAAGTACAAGAGGAGTGACACTCTAACTTTCTATGACTTGAACCTCTCCTGTGAGTCCAGTTTTAGATTCCGATGCTTCACTTCAGGTTTACTGTATCCCTTGGACATTCTTATTGACGATGAAACACAGAAATTGCATCCGAATTTAATACAAAAGTCACAATACAGACTTAGGTGCAAGAGGAGTGACACTATAACTTTCTGTGATTTGAAACTCTCCTGTGAGTCCAGTTTTAGATTCCGATGCTTCACTTCAGGTTTACTGTATCCCGTGGATCTTCTTATTGACGATGAAACACAGAAATTGCATCCGAATTTAATACAAAAGGCACAATGGCGACTTAAGTACAAGAGGACAGACACTCCCACTTTCCATGATTTTAACCTCTCCTATGAGTCCAGTTTTAGATTCCGATGCTTCACTTCAGGTTTACTGTATCCCTTGGACCTTCTTATTGACGATGAGCCACAGAAATTGCATCCGAATTTAATACAAATGGCACAATGCCGACTTAAGTACAAGAGGACTAACACTCTCACTTTCTATGATTTGAACCTCTCCTGTGAGTCCAGTTTTAGATTCCGATGCTTCACTTCAGGCTTACTGTATGCCTTGTAACTTCTTATTGACGATGGAACACAGAAATTGCATCGGAATTAAATTCAAAAGGCACAATGCCGACTTAAGCACAAGAGGACTGACACTCTAACTTTCTATAAGTTGAAGCTCTCCTGTGACTCCAGTTTTAGATTCCGATGCTTCACTTCAGGTTTACTGTATCCCTTGGACCTCCTTATTGACGATGAAACACAGATATTGCATCGGAATTTAATACAAAAGGCACAATACCGACTTAAGTACAACAGGAGTGACACTCTAACTTTCTATGATTTGAACCTCTCCTGTGAGTCCAGTTTTAGATTCCGATGCTTAACTTCAGGTTTACTGTATCCCTTGGACATTCTTATTGACGATGAAACACAGAAATTGAATCCGAATTTAATACAAAAGTCACAATACCGACTTAGGTACAAGAGGAGTGACACTATAACTTTCTATGATTTGAAACTCTCCTGTGAGTCCAGTTTTAGATTCCGATGCTTCACTTCAGGTTTACTGTATCCCTTGGACCTTCTTATAGACGATGAAACACAGAAATTGCATCCGAATTTAATACAAATGGCACAATGCCGTCTTAAGTACAAGAGGACTGACACTCTCACTTTCAATGACTTGAACCCCTCCTGTAAGTGCAGTTTTAGATTCCGATGCTTCACTACAGGTTTTCTGTATCCATTGGACCTTCTTATTGACGATGAAACACAGATATTGCATCCGAAATTAATAAAAAAGGCACAATGGCGACTTAAGTACAAGAGGACTGACACTCTCACTTTCCATGATTTGAACCTCTCCTATGAGTCCAGTTTTAGATTCCGATGCTTCACTTCAGGTTTACTGTATACCTTGCACCTTCTTATTTACGATGAGACACAGAAATTGCATCGGAATTTAATACGAATGGCACAATGCCGACTTAAGTACAAGAGGACTGACACTCTCACTTTCCATGATTTGAACCTCTCCTGTGAGTCCAGTTTTGATTCCGATGCTTCACTTCAGGTTTACTGTATCCCTTGGACCATCTTATTGACGATGAAACACAGAAATTACATCCGAATTTAATACAAAAGGCACAATACCGAGTGAGTCGCTAACTTTCTATGATTTGAATTTCTCCTGTGAGTCCAGTTTTAGATTCCGATGCTTCACTTCAGGTTTACTGAATTCCTTGCACCTTCATATTGACGATGAAACACAGAAATTGCATCCGAATTTAATACAAATGATATAATGCCGACTTAATTATAAGAGGACTGACACTCTCACTTTCTATCATTTGAACCTCTCCTGTGAGTTCAGTTTTAGATTCCGATGCTTCACTTCAGGTGTACTGTATACCTTGCTATTTCTTATTGACGATGAAACACAGAAATTACATCGGAATTAAATTCAAAAGACACAATGCCGACTTAAGTACAAGAGGACGGACACTCTAACTTTCTATGAATTGAACCTCTCCTGTGAGTCCAGTTTTAGATTCCGATGCTTACTTCAGGTTTACTGTTTCCCTTGGACCTTCTAATTGACGATGAGCCACAGATATTCCATCCGAATTTAATACAAGTGGCACAATGCCGACGTAAGTACAAGAGGACTAACACTCTCACTTTCTATGATTTGAACCTCTCCTGTGAGTCCAGTTTTAGATTCCGATGCTTCACATCAGGTTTACTGTATCCCTTGACCTCCTTATTGACGATGAAACACAGATATTGCATCGGAATTTAATACAAAAGGCACAATACCGACTTAAGTACAAGAGGGGTGACACTCTAACTTTCTATGATTTGAACCTCTCCTGTGAGTCCAGTTTTAGATTCCGATGCTTCACTTCAGGTTTACTGTATCCCTTGGACATTCTTATTGACGATGAAACACAGAAATTGCATCCGAATTTAATACAAAAGTCACAATACCGACTTAGGTACAAGAGGAAACACTATAACTTTCTGTGATTTGAAACTCTCCTGTGGGTCCAGTTTTAGATTCCGATGCTTCACTTCAGGTTTACTGTATCCCTTGGACCTTCTTATAGACGATGAAACACAGAAATTGCATCCGAATTTAATACAAATGGCTCAATGCCGTCTTAAATACAAGAGGACTGACACTCTCACTTTCTATGATTTGAACCACTCCTGTAAGTCCAGTTTTAGATTCCGATGCTTCACTACAGGTTTACTGTATCCATTGGACCTTCTTATTGACGATGAAACACAGAGTTTGCATCCGAATTTAATACAAAACGCACAATGCCGGATAAGGTACAAGGGGGCTGACACTCTAACTTCCTATGATTTGAACATCTCCCGTGAGTCCAGTTTTAGATTCCGATGCTTCACTTCAGGTTTACTGTATCCCGTGGATCTTCTTATTGACGATGAAACACAGAAATTGCATCCGAATTTAATACAAAAGGCACAATGGCGACTTAAGTACAAGAGGACTGACACTCCCACTTTACTTTATTTTAACCTCTCCTATGAGTCCAGTTTTAGATTCCGATGCTTCACTTCAGGTTTACTGTATACCTTGCACCTTCTTATTGACGATGAGACACAGAAATTGCATCGGAATTTAATACGAATGGCACAATGCGGACTTAAGTACAAGAGGACTGACACTCGCACTTTCCATGATTTGAACCTCTCCTATGAGTCCAGTTTTAGATTTCGATGCTTCACTTCAGGTTTACTGTATACCTTGCACCTTCTTATTGACGATGAGACACAGAAATTGCATCGGAATTTAATACGAATGGCACAATGCCGACTTAAGTACAAGAGGACTGACACTCTCACTTTCTATGATTTGAATCTCTCCTGTGAGTCCAGTTTTAGATTCCGATGCTTCACTTCAGGTTTACTGTATACCTTGCAGCTTCTTATTGACGATGAAACACAGGAATTGCATCGGAATTTAATACAAATGGCACAATGCCGACTTAAGTACAAGAGGACTGACACTCTCACTTTCCATGATTTGCACCTCTCCTGTGAGTCCAGTTTTTGATTCCGATGCCTTACTTCAGGTTTACTGTATACCTTGCACCTTCTTATTGACGATGAAACACAGAAATTGCATCGGAATTAAACTCAAAAGTCACAATGCCGACTTAAGTACAAGAGGACTGACACTCTCACTTCCTATGATTTGAACCTCTCCTGTGAGTCCAGTTTTACAATCCGATGCTTCACTGCAGGTTTTCTGTATCCCTTGGACTTTCTTATTGACGATGAAACACAGAAATTGCAGCCGAATTTAATACAAATGGCACAATGGCGCCTTAAGTACAAGAGGAATGACACCTCACTTTCTTTGATTTGAACCGCTCCTGTGAGTCCAGTTTAAGATTCCGATGCTTCACTTCTGGTTTACTGTATACCTTGCACCTTCGTATTGACGATGAGACACAGAAATTGCATCGGAATTTAATACAAAAGGCACAATGCCGACTTACGTAAAAGAGGACTGACACTCTCACTTTCTATGATTTGAACCTCTCCTGTGAGTCCAGTTTTAGAATCCGATGCTTCACTTCAGGTTTATTGTATCCCTTGGACCTTCTTATTGACGATGAAACACAGTTTGCATTTGAATTTAATACAAAAGGCACAAAGCCGTCTAAAGTACAAGAGGGCTGACACTCTAACTTTCTACGATTTGAACCTCTCCTGTGAGTCCAGTTTTAGATTCCGATGCTACACTTCAGGTTTACTGCATCCCTTGGACCTTCTTATTGACGATGAAACACAGAACTTGCATCCGAATTTAATACAAAAGGCACAATGGCGACTTAAGTACAAGAGGACTGACACTCTCACTTTCCATGATTTGAATCTCTCCTGTGAGTCCAGTTTTAGATTCCGATGCTTCACTTCAGGTTTTCTGTATCCCTTGGACCTTCTTATTGACGATGAAACACAGAAATTGCATCCGAATTTAATACAACAGGCACAATACCGACTTAAGTACAAGAGGAGTGACACTCTAACTTTCTTTGATTTGAACATCTCCTGTGGGTCCAGTTTTAGATTCCGATGCTTCACTTCAGGTTTACTGTATCCCTTGGACCTTCTTATTGAAGATGAAACACAGAAATTGCTTCCCAATTTAATACAAATGGCACAATACCGACTTAGGTACAAGTGGACTGACACTCTCACTTTCTATGATCTGAACCTCTCCTGTGAGCTCAGTTTTAGGTTCCGATGCTTCACTTCATGTTTACTGTATACCATGCACCTTCTTATTGACGATGGAACTCAGAAATTGCATCGGAATTAAATTCAAAAGGCACAATGCCGACTTAAGTACAAGAGGACTGACACTCTAACTTTCTATGATTTGAACCTCTCCTGTGAGTCCAGTTTTAGAATCCGATGCTTCACTTCAGGTTTATTGTATCCCTTGGAACTTCTTATTGACGATGAAACACAGATATTGCATCCGAATTTAATACAAATGGCACAATGCCGACTTAAGTACTAGAGGACTGACACTCTTACTTTCTATGATCTGAACCTCTCCTGTGAGCCCAGTTTTAGATTCCGATGCTTCACTTCAGGTTTACTGTATACCATGCACCTTCTTATTGACGATGGAACTCAGAAATTGCATCGGAATTAAATTCAAAAGGCACAATGCCGACTTAAGTACAAGAGGACTGACACTCTAACTTTCTATGATTTGAACCTCTCCTGTGAGTCCAGTTTTTGATTGCGATGCTTCACTTCAGTTTTACTGTATACCTTGCATTTTCATATTGACGATGAAACACAGAAATTGCATCCGAATTTAATACAAAGGGCACAATGCCAACTTAAGTACAAGAGGACTGACAATCTAACGCCCTAACCCTCTATGATTAGAACCTCTCCTGTGAGTCCAGTTTAGGATTCCGATGCTTCACTTCAGGTTTACTGTATCCCTGGGACCTTCTTGTTGACGATGAAACACAGAAATTGAATCCGAATTTAATACAACTGGCACAATGTCGACTTAAGTACTAGAGGACTGACACTCTTACTTTCAATGATTTGAACCTCTCCTGCGAGTCCAGTTTTAGATTCCGATGCTTCACTTCAGGTTTACTGTATACCTTGCACCTTCATATTGACGATGAAACACAGAACTTGCATCCGAATTTAATACAAAAGGGACAATGCCGACTTAGGTACAAGAGGACTGACACTCTAACGCTCTAACTCTCTATGATTTGAACCTCTCCTGTGAGTCCAGTTTAGGATTCCGATGCTTCACTTTCGGTTTACTGTATCCCTTGGACCTTCTTATTGACGATGAAACACAGAAATTGCATCCAAATTTAATAGAAATCGCACAATGCCGACTTATTTACAAGAGGACTGACACACTCACTTTCTATGATTTGAACCTCTCCGGTGAGTCCAGTTTTAGATTCCGATGCTTCACTTCAGGTTTACTGTATACCTTGCACCTTCTTATTGACGATGAGAAACAGAAATTGCATCGGAATGTAATTCAAAAGGCACAATGCCGACTTAAGTACAAGAGGACTGACACTCTCACTTTCTATGATTTGAATCTCACCTGTGAGTCCAGTTTTAGATTCCGATGCTTCACTTCAGGTTTACTGTATACCTTGCACCATCTTAATGACGAAGAAACACAGAAATTGCATCCGAATTTGATACAAAAGCACAATTTCGACGTGAGTACAAGAGAAGTGAGTCTCTAACTTTCTATGCATTGAACTTCTCCTGTGAGTCCAGTTTTAGATTCCGGTGCTTCACTTCAGGTTTACTGTATACCTTGCACCGCCTTATTGACGATGAAACACAGAGATTGCATCGGTATTAAATTCAAAAGGCACAATGCCGACTGAAGTACAAGAGGACTGACACACTCACTTTCTATGATCTGAACCACACCTGTGAGTCCAGTTTTAGATTCCGATGCTTCACTTCAGGTTTACTGTATCCCTTGGACTTTCTTATTGACGATGAAACACAGAAATTGCATCCGAATTTAATACAAATGGCACAATGCCGACTTAAGTACAAGAGGACTGACACTCTCACTTTCTATGATTTGAACCTCTCCTGTGAGTCCAGTTTTAGATTCCGATGCTTCACGTCAGGTTTACTGTATTCCTTGGACCTTCTTATTGACGATGAAACACAGATATTGCATCCGAGTGTAATACAAATGGCACAATGCCGATATAAGTACAAGGGGACTGACACTCTCTCATTCTATGATTTGAACCTCTCCTGTGAGTCCGGTTTTGAATTCCGATGCTTCACTTCAGCTTTACTGTATACCTTGCACCTTCTTATTGACGATGAGACATAGATATTGCTTCGGAATTTAAGACAAAAGGCACAATACCGACTTAAGTACAAGAGGAGTGACACTCTCACTTTCTACGATTTGAACTTCTCCTGTGAGTCCAGTTTTGAATTCCGATGCTTCACTTCAGGTTTACCGTATCCCTTGGACCTTCTTATTGACGATGAGACACAGAAAGTGCATCCGAATTTAATACAAATGGCACAATGCCGACTTAAGTACAAGAGGACTAACACTCTAACTCTCTATGATTTGAACCGCTCCTTTGGATCCAGTTTTAGATTCCGATGCTTCACTTCAGGTTTACTGTATCCCTTGGACCTTCTTATTGAAGATGAAACAGAGAAATTGCATCCCAATTTAATACAAATGGCACAATACCGACTTAGGTACAAGTGGACTGACACTCTCACTTTCTATGATCTGAACCTCTCCTGTGAGCCCAGTTTTAGATTCCGATGCTTCACTTCAGGTTTACTGTATACCTTGCACCGTCTTGTTGACGATGAGAAACAGAAATTGCATCGGAATTTAATTCAAAAGGCACAATGCCGACTTAAGTACAAGAGGACTGACACTCTCACTTTCTATGATTTGAACCTCACCTGTGAGTCCACCTGTGAGTTGCACCTTCATATTGACGATGAAACACAGAACTTGCATCCGAATTTAATACAAAAGGCACAATGCCGACTTAGGTACAAGAGGACTGACACTCTAACGCTCTAACTCTCTATGATTTGAACCTCTCCTGTGAGTCCAGTTTAGGATTCCGTTGCTTCACTTCCGGTTTACTGTATCCCTTGGACCTTCTTATTGACGATGAAACACAGAAATTGCATCCAAATTTAATAGAAATGGCACAATGCCGACTTAAGTACAAGAGGACTGACACACTCACTTTCTATGATTTGAACCTCTCCAGTGAGACCAGTTTTAGATTCCGATGCTTCACTTCAGGTTTACTGTATACCTTGCACCTTCTTATTGACGATGAGACACAGAAAGTGCATCCGAATTTAATACAAATAGCACAATGCCGACTTAAGTACAAGAGGACTGACACTCTAACTCTCTATGATTTGAACCGCTCCTTTGGATCCAGTTTTAGATTCCGATGCTTCACTTCAGGTTTACTGTATCCCATGGACCTTCTTATTGAAGATGAAACACAGAAATTGCATCCCAATTTAATACAAATGGCACAATACCGACTTAGGTACAAGTGGACTGACACTCTCACTTTCTATGATTTGAACCTCTCCAGTGAGACCAGTTTTAGATTCCGATGCTTCACTTCAGGTTTACTGTATTCCTTGCACCTTCTTATTGACGATGAGACAGAGAAATTGCATCGGAATTTAATTCAAAAGGCACAATGCCGACTTAAGTATAAGAGGACTGACACTCTAACTTTCTATGATTTCAACCTCTCCTGTGAGTCCAGTTTTAGAATCCAATGCTTCACTTCAGGTTTACTGTATCCCTTGGACCTTCTTATTGACGATGAAATACAGAAATTGCATCCGAAGTTAATACAAATGGCACAATGCCGACTTAAGTACTAGAGGATTGACACTCTCACTTTCTATGATTTGAACCTCTCCTGTGAGTCCAGTTTCTGATTGCGATGCTTCACTTCAGTTTTACTGTATACCTTGCACCTTCATATTGACGATGAAACACAGAAATTGCATCCGAATTTAATACAAAAGGCACAATGCCAACTTAAGTACAAGAGGACTGACACTCTAACGCTCTAACCCTCTATGATTTGAACCTCTCCTGTGAGTCCAGTTTAGGATTCCGATGCTTCACTTCAGGTTTACTGTATCCCATGGACCTTCTTGTTGACGATGAAACACAGAAATTGAATCCGAATTTAATACAAATGGCACAATGTCCACTTAAGTACTAGAGGACTGACACTCTTACTTTCTATGATTTGAACCTCTCCTGTGAGTCCAGTTTTAGATTCCGATGCTTCACTTCAGGTTTACTGTATACCTTGCACCTTCATTTTGACGATGAAACACAGAACTTGCATCCGAATTTAATACAAAAGGCACAATGCCGACTTAGGTACAAGAGGACTGACACTCTAACGCTCTAACTCTCTATGATTTGAACCTCTCCTGTGAGTCCAGTTTAGGATTCCGTTGCTTCACTTCCGGTTTACTGTATCCCTTGGACCTTCGTATTGACGATGAAACACAGATATTGCATCCAAATTTAATAGAAATGGCACAATGCCGACTTAAGTACAAGATGACTGACACACTCACTTTCTATGACTTGAACCTCTCCAGTGAGACCAGTTTTAGATTCCGATGCTTCACTTCAGGTTTACTGTATACCTTGCACCTTCTTAATGACGAAGAAACACAGAAATTGCATCCGAATTTGATACAAAAGCACAATACCGACGTGAGTATAAGAGAAGTGAGTCTCTAACTTTCTATGATTTGAACTTCCCCTGTGAGTCCAGTTTTAGATTCCGATGCTTCACTTCAGGTTTACTGTATACCTTGCACCGTCTTATTGACGATGAAACACAGAGATTGCATCGGTATTAAATTCAAAAGGCACAATGCTGACTTAAGTACAAGAGGACTGACACACTCACTTTCTATGATTTGAACCTCTCCTGTGAGTCCAGTTTTAGATTCCGATGCTTCAATTCAGGTTTACTGTATTCCTTGGACCTTCTTATTGACGATGAAACACAGAAATTGCATCCGAATTTAATACAAATGGCTCAATGCCGACTTAAGTACAAGAGGACTGACACTCTCAATTTCTATGATTTGAACCTCTCCTGTGAGTCCAGTTTTAGATTCCGATGCTTCACGTCAGGTTTACTGTATTCCTTGGGCCTTCTTATTGACGATGAAACACAGAAATTGCATCTGAGTGTAATACAAATGGCACAATGCCGATTTAAGTACAAGAGGACTGACACTCTCTCATTCTATGATTTGAACCTCTCCTGTGAATACAGTTTTGAATTCCGATGCTTCACTTCAGCTTTACTGTATACCTTGCACCTTCTTATTGACAATGAGACATAAATATTGCATCGGAATTTAAGACAAAAGGCACAATACCGACTTAAGTACAAGAGGAGTGACACTCTCACTTTCTACGATTTGAACTTCTCCTGTGAGTCCAGTTTTAGATTCCGATGCTTCACTTCAGGTTTACTGTATCCCGTGGACTTTCTTATTGACGATGAAACACAGAAATTGCATCCGAATTTAATACAAATGGCACAATGCCGACTTAAGTACAAGAGGACTGACACTCTCACTTTCTATGATTTGAACCTCTCCTGTGAGTCCAGTTTTAGATTCCGATGCTTCACGTCAGGTTTACTGTATTCCTTGGACCTTCTTATTGACGATGAAACACAGATATTGCATCCGAGTGTAATACAAATGGCACAATGCCGATATAAGTACAAGGGGACTGACACTCTCTCATTCTATGATTTGAACCTCTCCTGTGAGTCCGGTTTTGAATTCCGATGCTTCACTTCAGCTTTACTGTATACCTTGCACCTTCTTATTGACGATGAGACATAGATATTGCTTCGGAATTTAAGACAAAAGGCACAATACCGACTTAAGTACAAGAGGAGTGACACTCTCACTTTCTACGATTTGAACTTCTCCTGTGAGTCCAGTTTTGAATTCCGATGCTTCAGTTCAGGTTTACCGTATCCCTTGGACCTTCTTATTGACGATGAGACACAGAAAGTGCATCCGAATTTAATACAAATGGCACAATGCCGACTTAAGTACAAGAGGACTGACACTCTAACTCTCTATGATTTGAACCGCTCCTTTGGATCCAGTTTTAGATTCCGATGCTTCACTTCAGGTTTACTGTATCCCTTGGACCTTCTTATTGAAGATGAAACAGAGAAATTGCATCCCAATTTAATACAAATGGCACAATACCGACTTAGGTACAAGTGGACTGACACTCTCACTTTCTATGATCTGAACCTCTCCTGTGAGCCCAGTTTTAGATTCCGATGCTTCACTTCAGGTTTACTGTATACCTTGCACCGTCTTGTTGACGATGAGAAACAGAAATTGCATCGGAATTTAATTCAAAAGGCACAATGCCGACTTAAGTACAAGAGGACTGACACTCTCACTTTCTATGATTTGAACCTCACCTGTGAGTCCACCTGTGAGTTGCACCTTCATATTGACGATGAAACACAGAACTTGCATCCGAATTTAATACAAAAGGCACAATGCCGACTTAGGTACAAGAGGACTGACACTCTAACGCTCTAACACTCTATGATTTGAACCTCTCCTGTGAGTCCAGTTTAGGATTCCGTTGCTTCACTTCCGGTTTACTGTATCCCTTGGACCTTCTTATTGACGATGAAACACAGAAATTGCATCCAAATTTAATAGAAATGGCACAATGCCGACTTAAGTACAAGAGGACTGACACACTCACTTTCTATGATTTGAACCTCTCCAGTGAGACCAGTTTTAGATTCCGATGCTTCACTTCAGGTTTACTGTATACCTTGCACCTTCTTATTGACGATGAGACACAGAAAGTGCATCCGAATTTAATACAAATGGCACAATGCCGACTTAAGTACAAGAGGACTGACACTCTAACTCTCTATGATTTGAACCGCTCCTTTGGATCCAGTTTTAGATTCCGATGCTTCACTTCAGGTTTACTGTATCCCATGGACCTTCTTATTGAAGATGAAACACAGAAATTGCATCCCAATTTAATACAAATGGCACAATACCGACTTAGGTACAAGTGGACTGACACTCTCACTTTCTATGATTTGAACCTCTCCAGTGAGACCAGTTTTAGATTCCGATGCTTCACTTCAGGTTTACTGTATTCCTTGCACCTTCTTATTGACGATGAGACAGAGAAATTGCATCGGAATTTAATTCAAAAGGCACAATGCCGACTTAAGTATAAGAGGACTGACACTCTAACTTTCTATGATTTCAACCTCTCCTGTGAGTCCAGTTTTAGAATCCAATGCTTCACTTCAGGTTTACTGTATCCCTTGGACCTTCTTATTGACGATGAAATACAGAAATTGCATCCGAAGTTAATACAAATGGCACAATGCCGACTTAAGTACTAGAGGATTGACACTCTCACTTTCTATGATTTGAACCTCTCCTGTGAGTCCAGTTTCTGATTGCGATGCTTCACTTCAGTTTTACTGTATACCTTGCACCTTCATATTGACGATGAAACACAGAAATTGCATCCGAATTTAATACAAAAGGCACAATGCCAACTTAAGTACAAGAGGACTGACACTCTAACGCTCTAAACCTCTATGATTTGAACCTCTCCTGTGAGTCCAGTTTAGGATTCCGATGCTTCACTTCAGGTTTACTGTATCCCATGGACCTTCTTGTTGACGATGAAACACAGAAATTGAATCCGAATTTAATACAAATGGCACAATGTCCACTTAAGTACTAGAGGACTGACACTCTTACTTTCTATGATTTGAACCTCTCCTGTGAGTCCAGTTTTAGATTCCGATGCTTCACTTCAGGTTTACTGTATACCTTGCACCTTCATATTGACGATGAAACACAGAACTTGCATCCGAATTTAATACAAAAGGCACAATGCCGACTTAGGTACAAGAGGACTGACACTCTAACGCTCTAACTCTCTATGATTTGAACCTCTCCTGTGAGTCCAGTTTAGGATTCCGTTGCTTCACTTCCGGTTTACTGTATCCCTTGGACCTTCTTATTGACGATGAAACACAGATATTGCATCCAAATTTAATAGAAATGGCACAATGCCGACTTAAGTACAAGATGACTGACACACTCACTTTCTATGATTTGAACCTCTCCAGTGAGACTAGTTTTAGATTCCGATGCTTCACTTCAGGTTTACTGTATACCTTGCACCTTCTTAATGACGAAGAAACACAGAAATTGCATCCGAATTTGATACAAAAGCACAATACCGACGTGAGTATAAGTGAAGTGAGTCTCTAACTTTCTATGATTAGAACTTCCCCTGTGAGTCCAGTTTTAGATTCCGATGCTTCACTTCAGGTTTACTGTATACCTTGCACCGTCTTATTGACGATGAAACACAGAGATTGCATCGGTATTAAATTCAAAAGGCACAATGCTGACTTAAGTACAAGAGGACTGACACACTCACTTTCTATGATTTGAACCTCTCCTGTGAGTCCAGTTTTAGATTCCGATGCTTCAATTCAGGTTTACTGTATTCCTTGGACCTTCTTATTGACGATGAAACACAGAAATTGCATCCGAATTTAATACAAATGGCTCAATGCCGACTTAAGTACAAGAGGACTGACACTCTCAATTTCTATGATTTGAACCTCTCCTGTGAGTCCAGTTTTAGATTCCGATGCTTCACGTCAGGTTTACTGTATTCCTTGGGCCTTCTTACTGACGATGAAACACAGAAATTGCATCTGAGTGTAATACAAATGGCACAATGCCGATTTAAGTACAAGAGGACTGACACTCTCTCATTCTATGATTTGAACCTCTCCTGTGAATACAGTTTTGAATTCCGATGCTTCACTTCAGCTTTACTGTATACCTTGCACCTTCTTATTGACAATGAGACATAAATATTGCATCGGAATTTAAGACAAAAGGCACAATACCGACTTAAGTACAAGAGGAGTGACACTCTCACTTTCTACGATTTGAACTTCTCCTGTGAGTCCAGTTTTAGATTCCGATGCTTCACTTCAGGTTTACTGTATCCCGTGGACTTTCTTATTGACGATGAAACACAGAAATTGCATCCGAATTTAATACAAATGGCACAATGCCGACTTAAGTACAAGAGGACTGACACTCTCACTTTCTATGATTTGAACCTCTCCTGTGAGTCCAGTTTTAGATTCCGATGCTTCACGTCAGGTTTACTGTATTCCTTGGACCTTCTTATTGACGATGAAACACAGATATTGCATCCGAGTGTAATACAAATGGCACAATGCCGATATAAGTACAAGGGGACTGACACTCTCTCATTCTATGATTTGAACCTCTCCTGTGAGTCCGGTTTTGAATTCCGATGCTTCACTTCAGCTTTACTGTATACCTTGCACCTTCTTATTGACGATGAGACATAGATATTGCTTCGGAATTTAAGACAAAAGGCACAATACCGACTTAAGTACAAGAGGAGTGACACTCTCACTTTCTACGATTTGAACTTCTCCTGTGAGTCCAGTTTTGAATTCCGATGCTTCAGTTCAGGTTTACCGTATCCCTTGGACCTTCTTATTGACGATGAGACACAGAAAGTGCATCCGAATTTAATACAAATGGCACAATGCCGACTTAAGTACAAGAGGACTGACACTCTAACTCTCTATGATTTGAACCGCTCCTTTGGATCCAGTTTTAGATTCCGATGCTTCACTTCAGGTTTACTGTATCCCTTGGACCTTCTTATTGAAGATGAAACAGAGAAATTGCATCCCAATTTAATACAAATGGCACAATACCGACTTAGGTACAAGTGGACTGACACTCTCACTTTCTATGATCTGAACCTCTCCTGTGAGCCCAGTTTTAGATTCCGATGCTTCACTTCAGGTTTACTGTATACCTTGCACCGTCTTGTTGACGATGAGAAACAGAAATTGCATCGGAATTTAATTCAAAAGGCACAATGCCGACTTAAGTACAAGAGGACTGACACTCTCACTTTCTATGATTTGAACCTCACCTGTGAGTCCACCTGTGAGTTGCACCTTCATATTGACGATGAAACACAGAACTTGCATCCGAATTTAATACAAAAGGCACAATGCCGACTTAGGTACAAGAGGACTGACACTCTAACGCTCTAACACTCTATGATTTGAACCTCTCCTGTGAGTCCAGTTTAGGATTCCGTTGCTTCACTTCCGGTTTACTGTATCCCTTGGACCTTCTTATTGACGATGAAACACAGAAATTGCATCCAAATTTAATAGAAATGGCACAATGCCGACTTAAGTACAAGAGGACTGACACACTCACTTTCTATGATTTGAACCTCTCCAGTGAGACCAGTTTTAGATTCCGATGCTTCACTTCAGGTTTACTGTATACCTTGCACCTTCTTATTGACGATGAGACACAGAAAGTGCATCCGAATTTAATACAAATGGCACAATGCCGACTTAAGTACAAGAGGACTGACACTCTAACTCTCTATGATTTGAACCGCTCCTTTGGATCCAGTTTTAGATTCCGATGCTTCACTTCAGGTTTACTGTATCCCATGGACCTTCTTATTGAAGATGAAACACAGAAATTGCATCCCAATTTAATACAAATGGCACAATACCGACTTAGGTACAAGTGGACTGACACTCTCACTTTCTATGATTTGAACCTCTCCAGTGAGACCAGTTTTAGATTCCGATGCTTCACTTCAGGTTTACTGTATTCCTTGCACCTTCTTATTGACGATGAGACAGAGAAATTGCATCGGAATTTAATTCAAAAGGCACAATGCCGACTTAAGTATAAGAGGACTGACACTCTAACTTTCTATGATTTCAACCTCTCCTGTGAGTCCAGTTTTAGAATCCAATGCTTCACTTCAGGTTTACTGTATCCCTTGGACCTTCTTATTGACGATGAAATACAGAAATTGCATCCGAAGTTAATACAAATGGCACAATGCCGACTTAAGTACTAGAGGATTGACACTCTCACTTTCTATGATTTGAACCTCTCCTGTGAGTCCAGTTTCTGATTGCGATGCTTCACTTCAGTTTTACTGTATACCTTGCACCTTCATATTGACGATGAAACACAGAAATTGCATCCGAATTTAATACAAAAGGCACAATGCCAACTTAAGTACAAGAGGACTGACACTCTAACGCTCTAAACCTCTATGATTTGAACCTCTCCTGTGAGTCCAGTTTAGGATTCCGATGCTTCACTTCAGGTTTACTGTATCCCATGGACCTTCTTGTTGACGATGAAACACAGAAATTGAATCCGAATTTAATACAAATGGCACAATGTCCACTTAAGTACTAGAGGACTGACACTCTTACTTTCTATGATTTGAACCTCTCCTGTGAGTCCAGTTTTAGATTCCGATGCTTCACTTCAGGTTTACTGTATACCTTGCACCTTCATATTGACGATGAAACACAGAACTTGCATCCGAATTTAATACAAAAGGCACAATGCCGACTTAGGTACAAGAGGACTGACACTCTAACGCTCTAACTCTCTATGATTTGAACCTCTCCTGTGAGTCCAGTTTAGGATTCCGTTGCTTCACTTCCGGTTTACTGTATCCCTTGGACCTTCTTATTGACGATGAAACACAGATATTGCATCCAAATTTAATAGAAATGGCACAATGCCGACTTAAGTACAAGATGACTGACACACTCACTTTCTATGATTTGAACCTCTCCAGTGAGACTAGTTTTAGATTCCGATGCTTCACTTCAGGTTTACTGTATACCTTGCACCTTCTTAATGACGAAGAAACACAGAAATTGCATCCGAATTTGATACAAAAGCACAATACCGACGTGAGTATAAGTGAAGTGAGTCTCTAACTTTCTATGATTAGAACTTCCCCTGTGAGTCCAGTTTTAGATTCCGATGCTTCACTTCAGGTTTACTGTATACCTTGCACCGTCTTATTGACGATGAAACACAGAGATTGCATCGGTATTAAATTCAAAAGGCACAATGCTGACTTAAGTACAAGAGGACTGACACACTCACTTTCTATGATTTGAACCTCTCCTGTGAGTCCAGTTTTAGATTCCGATGCTTCAATTCAGGTTTACTGTATTCCTTGGACCTTCTTATTGACGATGAAACACAGAAATTGCATCCGAATTTAATACAAATGGCTCAATGCCGACTTAAGTACAAGAGGACTGACACTCTCAATTTCTATGATTTGAACCTCTCCTGTGAGTCCAGTTTTAGATTCCGATGCTTCACGTCAGGTTTACTGTATTCCTTGGGCCTTCTTACTGACGATGAAACACAGAAATTGCATCTGAGTGTAATACAAATGGCACAATGCCGATTTAAGTACAAGAGGACTGACACTCTCTCATTCTATGATTTGAACCTCTCCTGTGAATACAGTTTTGAATTCCGATGCTTCACTTCAGCTTTACTGTATACCTTGCACCTTCTTATTGACAATGAGACATAAATATTGCATCGGAATTTAAGACAAAAGGCACAATACCGACTTAAGTACAAGAGGAGTGACACTCTCACTTTCTACGATTTGAACTTCTCCTGTGAGTCCAGTTATAGATTCCGATGCTTCACTTCAGGTTTACTGTATCGCTTGGACCTTCTTATTGACGATGAAAAAAAGAAATTGCATCGGAATTTAATACAAAAGGCACAATACCGACTTAAGTACAAGAGGACTGACACGCTAACGCTCTAACTCTCTATGTTTTGAAAATCTTCTGTGAGTCCAGTTTTGGATTGCGATGCTTCACTTCAGGTTTACCGTATCCCTTGAACCTTTTTATTGAAGATGAAACACAGAAATTGCTTCCCAATTTAATACAAATGGCACAATACCGACTTAGGTACAAGTGGACTGACACTCTCACTTTCTATGATCTGAACCTCTCCTGTGAGCCCAGTTTTAGATTCCGATGCTTCACTTAATGTTTACTGTATACCATGCACCTTCTTATTGACGATGACACTCAGAAATTGCATCGGAATTAAATTCAAAAGGCACAATGCCGACTTAAGTACAAGAGGACTGACACTCTCACTTTCTATGATTTGAACCTCTCCAGTGAGTCCAGTTTTAGATTCCATGCTTCACTTCAGGTTTACTGTATCACTTGGACCTTCTTATTGACGATGAAACACAGAAATTGCATCCGAATTTAATACAAAAGGCACAATGGCGACTTAAGTACAAGAGGACTGACCCCCACTCCTGTGAGTCCAGTTTTAAATTCCGATGCTTCACTTCACGTTCACTGTATAGCTTGCACCTTCTTATTGACGATGAGACACAGAAATTGCATCGGAATTTAAGACAAAAGGCACAATGCCGACTTAAGTACAAGAGGACTGACACTCTCACTTTCTATGATTTGAACCTCTCCTGTGAGACAAGTTTTAGATTCCGATGCTTCACTTCAGGTTTACTGTATACCTTGCACCGTCTTATTGACGATGAAACACAGAGATTGCATCGGTATTAAATTCAAAAGGCACAATGCCGACTTAAGTACAAGAGGACTGACACACTCACTTTCTATGATTTGAACCTCTCCTGTGAGTCCAGTTTTAGATTCCGATGCTTCACTTCAGGTTTACTGTATCACTTGGACCTTCTTATTGACGATGAAACACAGAAATTGAATCCGAAGTATATACAAATGGCATAATGCCCACTTAATTACAAGAGGACTGACACTCTCACTTTCTATGATTTGAACCTCTCCTGTGAGACCAGTTTTAGATTCCGATGCTTCACGTCAGGTTTACTGTATTCCTTGGACCTTCTTATTGACGATGAAACACAGAAATTGCATCCGAGTGTAATACAAATGGCACAATGCCGACTTAAGTACAAGAGGACTGACACTCTCTCATTCTATGCTTTGAACCTCTCCTGTGAGTCCAGTTTTGGATTCCGATGCTTCACTTCAGGTTTACTGTATACCTTGGACCTTCTTATTGACGTTGAGACACAGAAATTGCACCGAATTTAAGACAAAAGGCACAATACCGACTTAAGTACAAGAGGAGTGACACTCTCACTTTCTACGATTTGAACTTCTCCTGTGAGTCCAGTTTTAGATTCCGATGCTTCACTTCAGGTTTACTGTATCGCTTGGACCTTCTTATTGACGATGAAACAAAGAAATTGCATCGGAATTTAATACAAAAGGCACAATACCGACTTAAGTACAAGAGGACTGACACGCTAACGCTCTAACTCTCTATGTTTTGTTCCTCTTCTGTGAGTCCAGTTTTGGATTCCGATGCTTCACTTCAGGTTTACCGTATCCCTTGGACCTTCGTATTGACGATGAGACACAGAAATTGCATCCGAATTTAATACAAATGGCACAATGCCGACTTGAGTACAAGAGGACTGACACTCTAACTATCTATGATTTGAACCTCTCCTGTGGGTCCAGTTTTAGATTCCGATGCTTCACTTCAGGTTTACTGTATCCCTTGGACCTTCTTATTGAAGATGAAACACAGAAATTGCTTCCCAATTTAATACAAATAGCACAATACCGACTTAGGTACAAGTGGACTGACACTCTCACTTTCTATGATCTGAACCTCTCCTGTGAGCCCAGTTTTAGTTTCCGATGCTTCACTTCATGTTTACTGTATACCATGCACCTTCTTATTGACGATGGAACTCAGAAATTGCATCGGAATTAAATTCAAAAGGCACAATGCCGACTTAAGTACAAGAGGACGGACACTCTCACTTTCTATGATTTGAACCTCTCCAGTGAGTCCAGTTTTAGATTCCGATGCTTCACTTCAGGTTTACTGTATACCTTGCACCTTCTTATTGACGATGAGACACAGAAATTGCATCGGAATTTAATACAAAAGGCACAATGCCGACTTAAGTACAAGAGGACTGACACTCTCACTTTCTATGATTTGAACCTCACCTGTGAGTCCAGTTTTAGATTCCGATGCTTCACTTCAGGTTTACTGTATACCTTGCACCTTCTTAATGACGAAGAAACACAGAAATTGCATCCGAATTTGATACAAAAGCACAATACCGACTTGAGTACAACAGAAGTGAGTCTCTAACTTTCTATGATTTGAACTTCTCCTGTGAGCCCAGTTTTAGATTCCGATGCTTCACTTCAGGTTTACTGTATACCTTGCACCTTCTTATTGACGATGAGACACAGAAATTGCATCGGAATTTAAGACAAAAGGCACAATGCCGTCTTAAGTAAAAGAGGACTGACACTCTCACCTTCTATGAGTTGAACCTCTCCTGTGAGTCCAGTTTTAGATTCCGATGCTTCACTTCTGGTTTACTGTATACCTTGCACCTTCTTATTGACGATGAGACACAGAAATTTCATCGGAATTTAATGCAAAAGGCACAATGCCGACTTAAGTAAAAGAGGACTGACACTCTCACTTTCTATGATTTGAATCCCTCCTGTGAGTCCAGTTTCAGATTCCGATGCTCACTTCAGGTTTTCTGTATCCCATGGTCCTTCTTATTGACGATGAAACACAGAAATTGCATCCGAATTTAATACAAAAGGCACAATGGCGACTTAAGTACAAGAGGACTGATACCCTCCCCTGTGGGTCCAGTTTTAGATTCCGAAGCTTCACTTCAGGTTCACTGTATACCTTGCACCTTCTTATTAACGATGAGACACAGAAATTGCATCGGAATTTAAGACAAAAGGCACAATGCCGACTTAAGTACAAGAGGACTGACACTCTCACAAACTATGATTTGAACCTCTCCTGTGAGTCCAGTTTTAGATTCCGATGCATCACTTCAGGTTTACTGTATACCTTGCACCTTCTTATTGACGATGAGACACAGAAATTGCATCGGAATTTAAGCCAAAAGGCACAATGCCGACTTAAGGACAAGAGGACTGCCTCTCTCACATTCTATGATTTGAACCTCTCCTGTGAGTCCAGTTTTAGATTCCGATGCTTCACTTCAGGTTTACTGTATTCCTTGGTCCTTCTTATTGACGATGAAACACAGAAATTGCATCGGAATTTAATTCAAAAGGCACAATGCCGACTTAAGTACAAGAGGACTGACACTCTCACATTCTATGATTTGAACCTCTCTTGTGAGTCCAGTTTTAGATTCCGAAGCTTCACTTCAGGTTTACTGTATCCCTTGGACCTTCTTATTGACGATGAAACACAGAAATTGCATCGGAATTTAATACAAAAGGCACAATACCGACTTAAGTAGAAGAGGAGTGACACTCTAACTTTCTATGATTTGAACCGCTCCTGTGAGTCCAGTTTTAGATTCCGATGCTTCACTTCAGGTTTACTGTATCCCTTGGACCTTCTTATTGACGATGAAACGCAGAAATTGCTCCCGAATTTAATAAAAATGGTACAATGTCGACTTAAGTACTAGAGGACTGACACTCTCACTTTCTACGATTTGAACCTCTCCTGTGAGTCCAGTTTTGGATTCCGATGCTTCACTTCAGGTTTACTGTACCCTTGGACCTTCTTATTGACGATGAAACACAGAAATTGCATCCGAATTTAATACAAAAGGCACAATGGCGACTTAAGTATATCAGGACTGACCCCTACCCCTGTGAGTCCAGTTTTAGTTTCCGATGCTTCACTTCACGTTCACTGTATACCTTGCACCTTCTTATTGACGATGAGACACAGAAATTACATCGGAATTTAAGACAAAAGGCACAATGCCGACTTAAGTACAAGAGGACTGACACTCTCACATTCTATGATTTGAACCTCTCCTGTGAGTCCAGTGTTAGATTCCGATGCTTCACTTCACATTTACTGTATACCTTGCACCTTCTTATTGACGATGGGACACAGAAATTGCATCCGAATTTAATACAAATGGCACAATGCCGTCTTAAGTACAAGAGAACTGACACTCTCACTTTCTATGATTTGAACCCCTCCTGTAAGTCCAGTTTTAGATTCCGATGCTTCACTACAGGTTTTCTGTATCCATTGGACCTTCTTATTGACGATGAAACACAGAAATTGCATCCGAATTTAATACAAATGGCACAATGGCGTCTTAAGTACAAGAGGACTGACAGTCTCACTTTCTATGATTTGAACCCCTCCTGTGAGTCCAGTTTTAGATTCCGATGCTTCACTTCAGGTTTACTGTATCCCTTGGACCTTCTTATTGACGATGAAACACAGAAATTGAATCCGAAGTATATACAAATGGCATAATGCCGACTTAATTACAAGAGGACTGACACTCTCAGTTTCTATGATTTGAACCTCTCCTGTGAGACCAGTTTTAGATTCCGATGCTTCACGTCAGGTTTACTGTATTCCTTGGACCTTCTTATTGACGATGAAACACAGAAATTGCATCCGAGTGTAATACAAATGGCACAATGCCGACTTAAGTACAAGAGGATTGACACTCTCTCATTCTATGATTTGAACCTCTCCTGTGAGTCCAGTTTTGGATTCCGATGCTTCACTTCAGGTTTACTGTATACCTTGCACCTTCTTATTGACGATGAGACACAGAAATTGCGTCGGAATTTAAGACAAAAGGCACAATACCGACTTAAGTACAAGAGGAGTGACACTCTCACTTTCTACGATTTGAAATTCTCCTGTGAGTCCAGTTTTAGATTCCGATGCTTCACTTCAGGTTTACTGTATCGCTTGGACCTTCTTATTGACGATGAAACAAAGAAATTGCATCGGAATTTAATACAAAAGGCACAATACCGACTTAAGTACAAGAGGACTGACACGCTAACGCTCTAACTCTCTATGTTTTGAACCTCTTCTGTGAGTCCAGTTTTGGATTCCGATGCTTCACTTCAGGTTTACTGTATCCCTTGGACCATCTTATTGAAGATGAAACACAGAAATTGCTTCCCAATTTAATACAAATGGCACAATACCGACTTAGGTACAAGTGGACTGACACTCTCACTTTCTATGATCTGAACCTCTCCTGTGAGACCAGTTTTAGATTCCGATGCTTCACTTCATGTTTACTGTATACCATGCACCTTCTTATTGACGATGGAACTCAGAAATTGCATCGGAATTAAATTCAAAAGGCACAATGCCGACTTAAGTACAAGAGGACTGACTCTATAACTTTCTATGATTTGAACCTCTCCTGTGAGTCCAGTTTTAGAATCCAATGCTTCACTTCAGGTTTACTGTATCCCTTGGACCTTCTTATTGACGATGAAACACAGAAATTGCATCCGAAGATAACACAAATGGCACAATGCCGACCTAAGTACTAGAGGATTGACACTCTCACTTCCTATGATTTGAACCTCTCCTGTGAGTCCAGTTTTTGATTGCGACGCTTCACTTCAGTTTTACTGTATACCTTGCACCTTCATATTGACGATGAAACACAGAAATTGCATCCGAATGTAATACAAAAGGCACAATGCCGACTTAAGTACAAGAGGACTGACACTCTAACGCTCTAACCCTCTATGATATGAACCTCTCCTGTGAGTCCAGTTTAGGATTCCGATGCTTCACTTCAGGTTTACTGTATCCCTTGGACCTTCTTATTGACGATGAAACACAGAAATTGCATCCGAATTTAATACAAATGGCACAATGTCGACTTAAGTACTAGAGGACTGACACTCTTACTTTCTATGATTTGAACCTCTCCTGTGAGTCCAGTTTTAGATTCCGATGCTTCACTTCAGGTTTACTGTATACCTTGCACCTTCATATTGACGATGAAACACAGAAATTGCATCCGAATTTAATACAAAAGGCACAATGCCGACTTAAGTACAAGAGGACTGACACTCTAACGCTCTAACTCTCTATGATTTGAACCTCTCCTGTGAGTCCCGTTTAGGATTCCGATGCTTCACTTCCGGTTTACTGTATCCCTTGGACCTTTTTATTGACGATGAAACACAGAAATTGCATCCAAATTTAATACAATTGTCACAATGCCGACTTAAGTACAAGAGGACTGACACACTCACTTTCTATGATTTGAACCTCTCCAGTGAGTCCAGTTTTAGATTCCGATGCTTCACTTCAGGTTTACTGTATACCTTGCACCTTCTTATTGACGACGAAACACAGAAATTGCATCCGAATTTAATGCAAATGGCATAATGCCGACTTAATTACAAGAGGACTGACACTCTAACTTTCTATGATTTGAACCTCTCCTGTTAGTCCAGTTTTAGATTCCGACGCATCGCTTCAGGTTTCTGCATCCATTGGACCATCTTATTGACGATGAAACACAGAAATTGCATCCGAATTTAATACAAATGGCAGAATGCCGTCTTAAGTAAAAGAGGACTGACACTCTCACCTTCTATGAGTTGAACCTCTCCTGTGAGTCCAGTTTTAGATTCCGATGCTTCACTTCTGGTTTCCTGTATACCTTGCACCTTCTTATTGACGATGAGACACAGAAATTTCATCGGAATTTAATGCAAAAGGCACAATGCTGACTTAAGTAAAAGAGGACTGACACTCTCACTTTCTATGATTTGAATCCCTCCTGTGAGTCCAGTTTCAGATTCCGATGCTCACTTCAGGTTTTCTGTATCCCATGGTCCTTCTTATTGACGATGAAACACAGAAATTGCATCCGAATTTAATACAAAAGGCACAATGGCGACTTAAGTACAAGAGGACTGATACCCTCCCCTGTGGGTCCACTTTTAGATTCCGAAGCTTCACTTCAGGTTCACTGTATACCTTGCACCTTCTTATTAACGATGAGACACAGAAATTGCATCGGAATTTAAGACAAAAGGCACAATGCCGACTTAAGTACAAGAGGACTGACACTCTCACAACCTATGATTTGAACTTCTCCAGTGAGTCCAGTTTTAGATTCCGATGCATCACTTCAGGTTTACTGTATACCTTGCACCTTCTTATTGACGATGAGACACAGAAATTACATCGGAATTTAAGCCAAAAGGCACAATGCCGACTTAAGGACAAGAGGACAGACACTCTCACTTTCTATGATTTGAACCTCTCCTGTTAGTCCAGTTTTAGATTCCGATGCTTCACTTCAGGTTTACAGTATTCCTTGGTCCTTCTTATTGACGATGAAACACAGAAATTGCATCGGAATTAAATTCAAAAGGCACAATGCCGTCTTAAGTACAAGAGGACTGACACTCTCACATTCTATGATTTGAACCTCTCCTGTGAGTCCAGTTTTAGATTCCGAAGCTTCACTTCAGGTTTACTGTATCCCTTGGACCTTCTTATTGACGATGAAACACAGAAATTGCATCGGAATTTAATACAAAAGGCACAATACCGACTTAAGTAGAAGAGGAGTGACACTCTAACTTTCTATGATTTGAACCGCTCCTGTGAGTCCAGTTTTAGATTCCGATGCTTCACTTCAGGTTTACTGTATCCCTTGGACCTTCTTATTGTCGGTGAAACGCAGAAATTGCTCCCGAATTTAATAAAAATGGTACAATGCCGGCTTAAGTACTAGAGGACTGACACTCTCACTTTCTACGATTTGAACCTCTCCTGTGAGTCCAGTTTTGGATTCCGATGCTTCACTTCAGGTTTACTGTATCCCTTGGACCTTGTTATTGACGATGAAACACAGAAATTGCATCCGAATTTAATACAAAAGGCACAATGGCGACTTAAGTACATCAGGATTGACCCCCACCCCTGTGAGTCCAGTTTTAGTTTCCGATGCTTCACTTCACGTTCACTGTATACCTTGCACCTTCTTATTGACGATGAGACACAGAAATTACATCGGAAGTTAAGACAAAAGGCACAATGCCGACTTAAGTACAAGAGGACTGACACTCTCACATTCTATGATTTGAACCTCTCCTGTGAGTCCAGTGTTAGATTCCGATGCATCACTTCACATTTACTGTATACCTTGCACCTTCTTATTGACGATGGGACACAGATATTGCATCGGAATTCAAACCAGAATGCACAATGCCGACTTAAGGACAAGAGGACTGACACTCTCACTTTCTATGATTTGAACCTCTCCTGTGAGTCCAGTTTTAGATTCCGATGCTTCACTTCAGGTTTACTGTATACCTTGCACCGTCTTATTGACGATGAAACACAGAGATTGCATCGGTATTTAATTCAAAAGGCACATTGCCGACTTAAGTACAGGAGGACTGACACACTCACTTTCTATGATTTGAACCCCTACTGTGAGTCCAGTTTTAGATTCCGATGCTTCACTTCAGGTTTACTGTATCCCTTGGACCTTCTTATTGACGATGAAACACAGAAATTGAATCCGAAGTATATACAAATGGCATAATGCCGACTTAATTACAAGAGTACTGACACTCTCACTTTCTATGATTTGAACCTCTCCTGTGAGTCCAGTTTTAGATTCCGATGCCTCACGTCAGGTTTACTGTATTCCTTGGACCTTCTTATTGACGATGAAACACAGAAATTGCATCCGAGTGTAATACACATGGCACAACGCCGACTTAAGTACAAGAGGACTGACACTCTCTCATTCAATGATTTGAACCTCTCCTGTGAGTCCAGTTTTGGATTCCGATGCTTCACTTCAGGTTTACAGTATACCTTGCACCTTCTTATTGACGATGAGACACAGAAATTGCATCGGAATTTAAGACAAAAGGCACAATACCGACTTAAGTACAAGAGGTGTGACACTCTCACTTTCTACGATTTGAACCTCTCCTGTGAGTCCAGTTTTAGATTCCGATGCTTCACTTCAGGTTTACTGTAACGCTTGGACCTTCTTATTGACGATGAAACAAAGAAATTGCATCGGAATTTAATACAAAAGGCACAATACCGACTTAAGTACAAGAGGACTGACACGCTAACGCTCTAACTCTCTATGTTTTGAACCTCTTCTGTGAGTCCAGTTTTGGATTCCGATACTTCACTTCAGGTTTACCGTATCCCTTGGACCTTCTTATTGACGATGAAACACAGAAATTGCATCCGAATTTAATACAAATGGCACAATGCCGACTTAAGTACAAGAGGACTGACACTCTAAATATCTATGACTTGAACCTGTCCTGTGAGTCCAGTTTTAGATTCCGATGCTTCACTTCAGGTTTACTGTACCCCTTGGACCTTCTTATTGACGATGAAACACAGAAATTGCATCCGAATTTAATACAAAAGTCACAATACCGACTTAGATACAAGAGGAGTGACACTATAACTTTCTATGATTTGAACCTCTCCTGTGAGTCCAGTTTTAGATTCCGATGCTTCACTTCGGGTTTACTGTATCCCTTTGACCTTCTTATTGACGATGAAACACAGAAATTGCATCCGAATTTAATACAAAAGGCACAATGGCGACTTAAGCACAAGAAGACTGACACTCTAACTTTCCATGATTTGAACCTCTCCTGTGAGTCCAGTTTTAGATTCCGATGCTTCACTTCTGGTTTCCTGTATACCTTGCACCTTCTTATTGACGATGAGACACAGAAATTTCATCGGAATTTAATGCAAAAGGCACAATGCTGACTTAAGTAAAAGAGGACTGACACTCTCACTTTCTATGATTTGAATCCCTCCTGTGAGTCCAGTTTCAGATTCCGATGCTCACTTCAGGTTTTCTGTATCCCATGGTCCTTCTTATTGACGATGAAACACAGAAATTGCATCCGAATTTAATACAAAAGGCACAATGGCGACTTAAGTAGAAGAGGACTGATACCCTCCCCTGTGGGTCCACTTTTAGATTCCGAAGCTTCACTTCAGGTTCACTGTATACCTTGCACCTTCTTATTAACGATGAGACACAGAAATTGCATCGGAATTTAAGACAAAAGGCACAATGCCGACTTAAGTACACGGGGACTGACACTCTCACAAACTATGATTTGAACTTCTCCTGTTAGTCCAGTTTTAGATTCCGATGCATCACTTCAGGTTTACTGTATACCTTGCACCTTCTTATTGACGATGAGACACAGAAATTGCATCGGAATTTAAGCCAAAAGGCACAATGCCGACTTAAGGACAAGAGGACTGACACTCTCACTTTCTATGATTTGAACCTCTCCTGTTAGTCCAGTTTTAGATTCCGATGCTTCACTTCAGGTTTACAGTATTCCTTGGTCCTTCTTATTGACGATGAAACACAGAAATTGCATCAGAATTAAATTCAAAAGGCACAATGCCGTCTTAAGTACAAGAGGACTGACACTCTCACATTCTATGATTTGAACCTCTCCTGTGAGTCCCGTTTTAGATTCCGAAGCTTCACTTCAGGTTTACTGTATCCCTTGGACCTTCTTATTGACGATGAAACACAGAAATTGCATCGGAATTTAATACAAAAGGCACAATACCGACTTAAGTAGAAGAGGAGTGACACTCTAACTTTCTATGATTTGAACCGCTCCTGTGAGTCCAGTTTTAGATTCCGATGCTTCACTTCAGGTTTACTGTATCCCTTGGACCTTCTTATTGTCGATGAAACGCAGAAATTGCTCCCAAATTTAATAAAAATGGTACAATGCCGGCTTAAGTACTAGAGGACTGACACTCTCACTTTCTACGATTTGAACCTCTCCTGTGAGTCCAGTTTTGGATTCCGATGCTTCACTTCAGGTTTACTGTATCCCTTGGACCTTCTTATTGACGATGAAACACAGAAATTGCATCCGAATTTAATACAAAAGGCACAATGGCGACTTAAGTACATCAGGATTGAACCCCACCCCTGTGAGTTCAGTTTTAGTTTCCGATGCTTCACTTCACGTTCACTGTATACCTTGCACCTTCTTATTGACGATGAGACACAGAAATTACATCGGAATTTAAGACAAAAGGCACAATGCCGACTTAAGTACAAGAGGACTGACACTCTCACATTCTATGATTTGAACCTCTCCTGTGAGTCCAGTGTTAGATTCCGATGCATCACTTCACATTTACTGTATACCTTGCACCTTCTTATTGACGATGGGACACAGATATTACATCGGAATTCAAACCAAAATGCACAATGCCGACTTAAGGACAAGAGGACTGACACTCTCACTTTCTATGATTTGAACCTCTCCTGTGAGTCCAGTTTTAGATTCCGATGCTTCACTTCAGGTTTACTGTATACCTTGCACCGTCTTATTGACGATGAAACACAGAGATTGCATCGGTATTTAATTCAAAAGGCACATTGCCGACTTAAGTACAGGAGGACTGACACACTCACTTTCTATGATTTGAACCCCTACTGTGAGTCCAGTTTTAGATTCCGATGCTTCACTTCAGGTTTACTGTATCCCTTGGACCTTCTTATTGACGATGAAACACAGAAATTGAATTCGAAGTATATACAAATGGCATAATGCCGACTTAATTACAAGAGGACTGACACTCTCACTTTCTATGATTTGAACCTCTCCTGTGAGTCCAGTTTTAGAATCCGATGCCTCACGTCAGGTTTACTGTATTCCTTGGACCTTCTTATTGACGATGAAACACAGAAATTGCATCCGAGAGTAATAGAAATGGCACAACGCCGACTTAAGTACAAGAGGACTGACACTCTCTCATTCAATGATTTGAACCTCTCCTGTGAGTCCAGTTTTGGATTCCGATGCTTCACTTCAGGTTTACAGTATACCTTGCACCTTCTTATTGACGATGAGACACAGAAATTGCATCGGAATTTAAGACAAAAGGCACAATACCGACTTAAGTACAAGAGGTGTGACACTCTCACTTTCTACGATTTGAACCTCTCCTGTGAGTCCAGTTTTAGATTCCGATGCTTCACTTCAGGTTTACTGTAACGCTTGGATCTTCTTATTGACGATGAAACAAAGAAATTGCATCGGAATTTAATACAAAAGGCACAATACCGACTTAAGTACAAGAGGACTGACACGCTAACGCTCTAACTCTCTATGTTTTGAACCTCTTCTGTGAGTCCAGTTTTGGATTCCGATACTTCACTTCAGGTTTACCGTATCCCTTGGACCTTCTTATTGACGATGAAACACAGAAATTGCATCCGAAATTAATGCAAATGGCATAATACCGACTTAAGTACAAGAGGACTGACACGCTCACATTCTATGATTTGAACCTCTCCTGTGAGTCCAGTTTTAGATTCCGATGCTTCACTTCAGGTTTACTGTATTCCTTGGACCTTCTTATTGACGATGAAACATAGAAATTGCATCCGAATTTAATACAAATGGCACAATGCCGACTTAAGTACAAGAGGGCTGACACTCTCACTTTCTATGATTTGAACCTCTCCAGTGAGTCCAGTTTCAGATTCCGATGCTTCACTTCAGGTTTACTGTATACCGTGCACCTTCTTATTGACGGTGAAACGCTGAAATTGCATCGGAATTAAATTCAAAGGGCACAATGCCGACTTATGTACAGGAGGACTGACTTACCCACTTTCTATGATTTGAACCCCCCCTGTGAGTCCAGTTTTAGATTCCGATGATTCACTTCAGGTTTACTGTATCCCTTGCACCTTCTTATTGACGATGAAACACAGAAATTGCATCCGAATTTAATACAAGAGGCAATATGGCGAATTAAGTACAAGAGGACTGACACCCTCCCCTGTGAGTCCAGTTTTAGATAACGATGCTTCACTTCAGGTTTACTGTATCCCTTGGACCTTCTAATTGACGATGAAACACAGAAATTGCATCCGAATTTAATACAAACAGCGAAATGCCGACTTCATTACAAGAGTACTGACACTCTCACTTTCTATGATTTGAACCTCTCCCATGAGTCCAGTTCTAGATTCCGATGCTTCACTTCAGGTTTACTGTATTCCTTGGACCTTCTTATTGACGTTGAAACACAGAAAATGCATCCGAATTTAATACACATGGCAGAATGCCGACTTAAGTACAAGAGGACTGACACTCTTACCTTCTATGATTTGAACCTCTCTTGTAAGTGCAGTTTTAGATTCCGATGCTTCACTTCTGATTTACTGTAAACCCTGCACCTTCTTATTGACGATGAGACACAGAAATTGCATTGGAATTTAATACAAAACACACAATGCCGACTTAAGTAAAAGAGGACTGACACTCTCACTTTCTATGATTTGAATCCCTCCTGTGAGTCCAGTTTCAGATTCCGATGCTTCACTTCAGGTTTACTGTATCCCTTGGACCTTCTTATTGACGATGAAACACAGAAATTGCATCCGAATTTAATACAAAAGGCACAATGGCGACTTAAGAACAAGAGGACTGATACCCTCCCCTGTTGGTCCAGTTTTAGATTCCGAAGCTTCGCTTCAGGTTCACTGTATACCTTGCACCTTCTTATTAACGATGAGACACAGAAATTGCATCGGAATTTAAGACAAAAGGCACAATGCTGACTTAAGTACAAGAGGACTGACACTCTCACAATCTATGATTTGAACCTCTCCTGTGAGTCCAGTTTTAGATTCCGATGCATCACTTCAGGTTTACTGTATACCTTGCACCGTCTTATTGACTATGAGACACAGAAATTGCATCGGAATTTAAGCCAAAAGGCACAATGCCGACTTAAGGACAAGAGGACTGACACTCTCACTTTCTATGATTTGAACCTCTCCTGTGAGTCCAGTTTTAGATTCCGATGCTTCACTTCAGGTTTACTGTATTCCTTGGTCCTTCTTATTGACGATGAAACACAGAAATTGCATCGGATTTAAATTCAAAAAGCACAATGCCGACTTAAGTATAAGAGGACTGACACTCTCACATTCTATGATTTGAACCTCTCCTGTGAGTCCAGTTTTAGATTCCGATGCTTCACTTCAGGTTTACTGTATCCCTTGGACCTCCTTATTGACGATGAAACACAGAAATTGCATCGGAATTTAATACAAAAGGCACAATTCCGACTTAAGTAGAAGAGGAGTGACACTCCAACTTTCTATGATTTGAACCTCTCCTGTGAGTCCAGTTTTAGATTCCGATGCTTCACTTCAGGTTTACTGTATCCCTTGGACCCTCTTATTGACGATGAAACACAGAAATTGCATCCGAATTTAATACAAATGGTACAATGCCGACTTAAGTACTAGAGGACTGACACTCTCACTTTCTACGATTTGAACCTCTCCTGTGAGTCCAGTTTTAGATTCCGATGCTTCACATCAGGTTTGCTGTATATCTTGCACCTTCTTATTCACGATGAAACACAGAGTTTGCATCCGAATATAATACAAAAGGCACAATGCCGTCTTAAGTACAAGAGGGCTGACTCTCTAAATTTCTATGATTTGAAACTCTCCTGTGAGTCCAGTTTTAGATTCCAACGCTTCACTTCAGGTTTACTGTATCCCTTGGACCTTCTTATTGACGATGAAACACAGAAATTGCATCCGAATTTAATACAAAAGGCACAATGGCGACTTAAGTACAAGAGGACTGACCCCCTCCCCTGTGAGTCCAGTTTTAGTTTCCGAAGCTTTACTTCAGGTTCACTGTATACCTTGCACCTTCTTATTGACGATGAGACACAGAAATTGCATCGGAATTTAAGACAAAAGGCACAATGCCGACTTAAGTACAAGAGGACTGACACAATCACTTTCTATGATTTGAACCTCTCCTGTGAGTTCAGTTTTAGATTCCGATGCTTCACTTTAGGTTTACTGTATCCCTTGGACCTTCTTATTGACGATGAAACACAGAAATTGCATCCGAATTTAATACAAATGGCACAATGCCGACTTAAGTACTAGAGGATTGACACTCTCACTTTCTATGATTTGAACCTCTCCTGTGAGTCCAGTTTTTGATTCCGATGCTTCACTTCAGTTTTACTGTATACCTTGCACCTTCATATTGACGATGAAACACAGAAATTGCATCCGAATTTAATACAAAAGGCACAATGCCGACTTAAGTACAAGAGGACTGACACTCCAACGCTCTAACCCTCTATGATTTGAACCTCTCCTGTGAGTCCAGTTTAGGATTCCGATGCTTCACTTCAGGTTTACTGTATCCCTTGGACCTTCTTATTGACGATGAAACACAGAAATTGCATCCGAATTAAATCAAATGGCACAATGCCGACTTAAGTACTAGAGGACTGACACTCTTACTTACTATGTATTGAACCTCTCCTGTGAGTCCAGTTTTAGATTCCGTTGCTTCACTTCAGGTTTACTGTATACCTTGCACCTTCATATTGACGATGAAACACAGAAATTGCGTCCGAATTTAATACAAAAGGCACAATTCTGACATAAGTACAAGAGGACTGACACTCTAACGCTCTAACTCTCTATGATTTGAACCTCTCCTGTGAGTCCTGTTTAGGATTCCGATGCTTCACTTCCGGTTTACAGTATCCCTTGGACCTTCTTATTGACGATGAAACACAGAAATTGCATCCGAGTGTAATACAAATGGCACAACGCCGACTTAAGTACAAGAGGACTGACACTCTCTCATTCAATGATTTGAACCTCTCCTGTGAGTCCAGTTTTGGATTCCGATGCTTCACTTCAGGTTTACAGTATACCTTGCACCTTCTTATTGACGATGAGACACAGAAATTGCATCGGAATTTAAGACAAAAGGCACAATACCGACTTAAGTACAAGAGGTGTGACACTCTCACTTTCTACGATTTGAACCTCTCCTGTGAGTCCAGTTTTAGATTCCGATGCTTCACTTCAGGTTTACTGTAACGCTTGGACCTTCTTATTGACGATGAAACAAAGAAATTGCATCGGAATTTAATACAAAAGGCACAATACCGACTTAAGTACAAGAGGACTGACACGCTAACGCTCTAACTCTCTATGTTTTGAACCTCTTCTGTGAGTCCAGTTTTGGATTCCGATACTTCACTTCAGGTTTACCGTATCCCTTGGACCTTCTTATTGACGATGAAACACAGAAATTGCATCCGAATTTAATACAAATGGCACAATGCCGACTTAAGTACAAGAGGACTGACACTCTAAATATCTATGACTTGAACCTGTCCTGTGAGTCCAGTTTTAGATTCCGATGCTTCACTTCAGGTTTACTGTACCCCTTGGACCTTCTTATTGACGATGAAACACAGAAATTGCATCCGAATTTAATACAAAAGTCACAATACCGACTTAGATACAAGAGGAGTGACACTATAACTTTCTATGATTTGAACCTCTCCTGTGAGTCCAGTTTTAGATTCCGATGCTTCACTTCGGGTTTACTGTATCCCTTTGACCTTCTTATTGACGATGAAACACAGAAATTGCATCCGAATTTAATACAAAAGGCACAATGGCGACTTAAGCACAAGAAGACTGACACTCTAACTTTCCATGATTTGAACCTCTCCTGTGAGTCCAGTTTTAGATTCCGATGCTTCACTTCTGGTTACCTGTATACCTTGCACCTTCTTATTGACGATGAGACACAGAAATTTCATCGGAATTTAATGCAAAAGGCACAATGCTGACTTAAGTAAAAGAGGACTGACACTCTCACTTTCTATGATTTGAATCCCTCCTGTGAGTCCAGTTTCAGATTCCGATGCTCACTTCAGGTTTTCTGTATCCCATGGTCCTTCTTATTGACGATGAAACACAGAAATTGCATCCGAATTTAATACAAAAGGCACAATGGCGACTTAAGTACAAGAGGACTGATACCCTCCCCTGTGGGTCCACTTTTAGATTCCGAAGCTTCACTTCAGGTTCACTGTATACCTTGCACCTTCTTATTAACGATGAGACACAGAAATTGCATCGGAATTTAAGACAAAAGGCACAATGCCGACTTAAGTACACGATGACTGACACTCTCACAAACTATGATTTGAACTTCTCCTGTTAGTCCAGTTTTAGATTCCGATGCATCACTTCAGGTTTACTGTATACCTTGCACCTTCTTATTGACGATGAGACACAGAAATTGCATCGGAATTTAAGCCAAAAGGCACAATGCCGACTTAAGGACAAGAGGACTGACACTCTCACTTTCTATGATTTGAACCTCTCCTGTTAGTCCAGTTTTAGATTCCGATGCTTCACTTCAGGTTTACAGTATTCCTTGGTCCTTCTTATTGACGATGAAACACAGAAATTGCATCGGAATTAAATTCAAAAGGCACAATGCCGTCTTAAGTACAAGAGGACTGACACTCTCACATTCTATGATTTGAACCTCTCCTGTGAGTCCAGTTTTAGATTCCGAAGCTTCACTTCAGGTTTACGGTATCCCTTGGACCTTCTTATTGACGATGAAACACAGAAATTGCATCGGAATTTATTACAAAAGGCACAATACCGACTTAAGTAGAAGAGGAGTGACACTCTAACTTTCTATGATTTGAACCGCTCCTGTGAGTCCAGTATTAGATTCCGATGCTTCACTTCAGGTTTACTGTATCCCTTGGACCTTCATATTGTCGATGAAACGCAGAAATTGCTCCCGAATTTAATAAAAATGGTACAATGCCGGCTTAAGTACTAGAGGACTGACACTCTCACTTTCTACGATTTGAACCTCTCCTGTGAGTCCAGTTTTGGATTCCGATGCTTCACTTCAGGTTTACTGTATCCCTAGGACCTTCTTATTGACGATGAAACACAGAAATTGCATCCGAATTTAATACAAAAGGCACAATGGCGACTTAAGTACATCAGGATTGACCCCCACCCCTGTGAGTCCAGTTTTAGTTTCCGATGCTTCACTTCACGTTCACTGTATACCTTGCACCTTCTTATTGACGATGAGACACAGAAATTACATCGGAATTTAAGACAAAAGGCACAATGCCGACTTAAGTACAAGAGGACTGACACTATCACATTCTATGATTTGAACCTCTCCTGTGAGTCCAGTGTTAGATTCCGATGCATCACTTCACATTTACTGTATACCTTGCACCTTCTTATTGACGATGGGACACAGATATTGCATCGGAATTCAAACCAAAATGCACAATGCCGACTTAAGGACAAGAGGACTGACACTCTCACTTTCTATGATTTGAACCACTCCTGTGAGTCCAGTTTTAGATTCCGATGCTTCACTTCAGGTTTACTGTATACCTTGCACCGTCTTATTGACGATGAAACACAGAGATTGCATAGGTATTTAATTCAAAAGGCACATTGCCGACTTAAGTACAGGAGGACTGACACGCTCACTTTCTATGATTTGAACCCCTACTGTGAGTCCCGTTTTAGATTCCGATGCTTCACTTCAGGTTTACTGTATCCCTTGGACCTTCTTATTGACGATGAAACACAGAAATTGAATCCGAAGTATATACAAATGGCATAATGCCGACTTAATTACAGGAGGACTGACACTCTCACTTTCTATGATTTGAACCTCTCCTGTGAGTCCAGTTTTAGATTCCGATGCCTCACGTCAGGTTTACTGTATTCCTTGGACCTTCTTATTGACGATGAAACACAGAAATTGCATCCGAGTGTAATACAAATGGCACAACGCCGACTTAAGTACAAGAGGACTGACACTCTCTCATTCAATGATTTGAACCTCTCCTGTGAGTCCAGTTTTGGATTCCGATGCTTCACTTCAGGTTTACAGTATACCTTGCACCTTCTTATTGACGATGAGACACAGAAATTGCATCGGAATTTAAGACAAAAGGCACAATACCGACTTAAGTACAAGAGGTGTGACACTCTCACTTTCTACGATTTGAACCTCTCCTGTGAGTCCAGTTTTAGATTCCGATGCTTCACTTCAGGTTTACTGTAACGCTTGGATCTTCTTATTGACGATGAAACAAAGAAATTGCATCGGAATTTAATACAAAAGGCACAATACCGACTTAAGTACAAGAGGACTGACACGCTAACGCTCTAACTCTCTATGTTTTGAACCTCTTCAGTGAGTCCAGTTTTGGATTCCGATACTTCACTTCAGGTTTACCGTATCCCTTGGACCTTCTTATTGACGATGAAACACAGAAATTGCATCCGAAATTAATGCAAATGGCATAATACCGACTTAAGTACAAGAGGACTGACACGCTCACTTTCTATGATTTGAACCTCTCCTGTGAGTCCAGTTTTAGATTCCGATGCTTCACTTCAGGTTTACTGTATTCCTTGGACCTTCTTATTGACGATGAAACATAGAAATTGCATCCGAATTTAATACAAATGGCACAATGCCGACTTAAGTACAAGAGGGCTGACACTCTCACTTTCTATGATTTGAACCTCTCCAGTGAGTCCAGTTTCAGATTCCGATGCTTCACTTCAGGTTTACTGTATACCGTGCACCTTCTTATTGACGGTGAAACGCTGAAAATGCATCGGAATTAAATTCAAAGGGCACAATGCCGACTTAAGTACAGGAGGACTGACTTACCCACTTTCTATGATTTGAACCCCCCCTGTGAGTCCAGTTTTAGATTCCGATGATTCACTTCAGGTTTACTGTATCCCTTGCACCTTCTTATTGACGATGCAACACAGAAATTGCATCCGAATTTAATACAAGAGGCAATATGGCGAATTAAGTACAAGAGGACTGACACGCTCCCCTGTGAGTCCAGTTTTAGATAACGATGCTTCACTTCAGGTTTACTGTATCCCTTGGACCTTCTAATTGACGATGAAACACAGAAATTGCATCCGAATTTAATACAAACAGCAAAATGCCGACTTCATTACAAGAGGACTGACACTCTCACTTTCTATGATTTGAACCTCTCCCGTGAGTCCAGTTCTAGATTCCGATGCTTCACTTCAGGTTTACTGTATTCCTTGGACCTTCTTATTGACGTTGAAACACAGAAAATGCATCCGAATTTAATACACATGGCACAATGCCGACTTAAGTACAAGAGGACTGACACTCTTACCTTCTATGATTTGAACCTCTCCTGTAAGTGCAGTTTTAGATTCCGATGCTTCACTTCTGATTTACTGTAAACCCTGCATCTTCTTATTGACGATGAGACACAGAAATTGCATTGGAATTTAATACAAAACACACAATGCCGACTTAAGTAAAAGAGGACTGACACTCTCACTTTCTATGATTTGAATCCCTCTTGTGAGTCCAGTTTCAGATTCCGATGCTTCACTTCAGGTTTACTGTATCCCTTGGACCTTCTTATTGACGATGAAACACAGAAATTGCATCCGAATTTAATACAAAAGGCACAATGGCGACTTAAGAACAAGAGGACTGATACCCTCCCCTGTTGGTCCAGTTTTAGATTCCGAAGCTTCGCTTCAGGTTCACTGTATACCTTGCACCTTCTTATTAACGATGAGACACAGAAATTGCATCGGAATTTAAGACAAAAGGCACAATGCCGACTTAAGTACAAGAGGACTGACACTCTCACAATCTATGATTTGAACCTCTCCTGTGAGTCCAGTTTTAGATTCCGATGCATCACTTCAGGTTTACTGTATACCTTGCACCGTCTTATTGACTATGAGACACAGAAATTGCATCGGAATTTAAGCCAAAAGGCACAATGCCGACTTAAGGACAAGAGGACTGACACTCTCACTTTCTATGATTTGAACCTCTCCTGTGAGTCCAGTTTTAGATTCCGATGCTTCACTTCAGGTTTACTGTATTCCTTGGTCCTTCGTATTGACGATGAAACACAGAAATTGCATCGGATTTAAATTCAAAAGGCTCAATGCCGACTTAAGTATAAGAGGACTGACACTCTCACATTCTATGATTTGAACCTCTCCTGTGAGTCCAATTTTAGATTCCGATGCTTCACTTCAGGTTTACTGTATCCCTTGGACCTCCTTATTGACGATGAAACACAGAAATTGCATCGGAATTTAATACAAAAGGCACAATTCCGACTTAAGTAGAAGAGGAGTGACACTCCAACTTTCTATGATTTGAACCAATCCTGTGAGTCCAGTTTTAGATTCCGATGCTTCACTTCAGGTTTACTGTATCCCTTGGACCCTCTTATTGACGATGAAACACAGAAATTGCATCCGAATTTTATACAAAAGGTACAATGCCGTCTTAAGTACAAGAGGGCTGACTCTCTAAATTTCTATGATTTGAAACTCTCCTGTGAGTCCAGATTTAGATTCCAACGCTTCACTTCAGGTTTACTGTATCCCTTGGACCTTCTTATTGACGATGAAACACAGAAATTGCATCCGAATTTAATACAAAAGGCACAATGGCGACTTAAGTACAAGAGGACTGACCCCCTCCCCTGTGAGTCCAGTTTTAGTTTCCGAAGCTTCACTTCAGGTTCACTGTATACCTTGCACCTTCTTATTGACGATGAGACACAGAAATTGCATCGGAATTTAAGACAAAAGGCACAATGCCGACTTAAGTACAAGAGGACTGACACAATCACTTTCTATGATTTGAACCTCTCCTGTGAGTTCAGTTTTAGATTCCGATGCTTCACTTTAGGTTTACTGTATCCCTTGGACCTTCTTATTGACGATGAAACACAGAAATTGCATCCGAATTTAATACAAATGGCACAATGCCGACTTAAGTACTAGAGGATTGACACTCTCACTTTCTATGATTTGAACCTCTCCTGTGAGTCCAGTTTTTGATTCCGATGCTTCACTTCAGTTTTACTGTATACCTTGCACCTTCATATTGACGATGAAACACAGAAATTGCATCCGAATTTAATACAAAAGGCACAATGCCGACTTAAGTACAAGAGGACTGACACTCCAACGCTCTAACCCTCTATGATTTGAACCTCTCCTGTGAGTCCAGTTTAGGATTCCGATGCTTCACTTCAGGTTTACTGTATCCCTTGGACCTTCTTATTGACGATGAAACACAGAAATTGCATCCGAATTAAATCAAATGGCACAATGCCGACTTAAGTACTAGAGGACTGACACTCTTACTTACTATGTATTGAACCTCTCCTGTGAGTCCAGTTTTAGATTCCGTTGCTTCACTTCAGGTTTACTGTATACCTTGCACCTTCATATTGACGATGAAACACAGAAATTGCGTCCGAATTTAATACAAAAGGCACAATTCTGACATAAGTACAAGAGGACTGACACTCTAACGCTCTAACTCTCTATGATTTGAACCTCTCCTGTGAGTCCTGTTTAGGATTCCGATGCTTCACTTCCGGTTTACAGTATCCCTTGCACCTTCTTATTGACGATGAAACACAGAATTTGCATCCAAATTTAATAGAAATGGCACAATGCCGACTTAAGTACAAGAGGACTGACACTCTCACTTTCTATGATTTGAACCTCTCCAGTGAGTCCAGTTTTAGATTCCGATGCTTCACTTCAGGTTTACTGTATACCTTGCACCTTCTTATTGACGATGAGACACAGAAATTGCATCGGAATTTAATACAAAAGGCACAATGACGACTTAAGTACAAGAGGACTGACACTCTCACTTTCTATGATTTGAACCTCACCTGTGAGTCCAGTTTTAGATTCCGATGCTTCACTTCAGGTTTACTGCATACCTTGCACCTTCTTAATGACGAAGAAACACAGAAATTGCATCCGAATTTGATACAAAAGCACAATACCGACTTGAGTACAACAGAAGTGAGTCTCTAACTTTCTATGATTTGAACTTCTCCTGTGAGTCCAGTTTTAGATTCCGATGCTTCACTTCAGGTTTACTGTATACCTTGCACCTTCTTATTGACGATGAAACACAGAAATTGCATCCGAATTTAATGCAAATGGCATAATGCCGACTTAATTACAAGGGGACTGACACTCTAACTTTCTATGATTTGAACCTCTCCTGTTAGTCCAGTTTTAGATTCCGACGCATCGCTTCAGGCTTTCTGCATGCATTGGACCATCTTATTGACGATGAAACACAGAAATTGCATCCGAATTTAATACAAATGGCACAATGCTGTCTTAAGTAAAAGAGGACTGACACTCTCACCTTCTATGAGTTGAACCTCTCCTGTGAGTCCAGTTTTAGATTCCGATGCTTCACTTCTGGTTTACTGTATACCTTGCACCTTCTTATTGACGATGAGACACAGAAATTGCATCGGAATTTAATGCAAAAGGCACAATGCCGACTTAAGTAAAAGAGGACTGACACTCTCACTTTCTATGATTTCAATCCCTCCTGTGAGTCCAGTTTCAGATTCCGATGCTAACTTCAGGTTTTCTGTATCCCATGGTCCTTATTATTGACGATGAAACACAGAAATTGCATCCGAATTTAATACAAAAGGCACAATGGCGACTTAAGTACTAGAGGACTGATACCCTCCCCTGTGGGTCCAGTTTTAGATTCCGAAGCTTCACTTCAGCTTTTTTGTATCCCTTGCACCTACTTATTGACGATGAGACACAGAAATTGCATCGGAATTTAAGCCAAAAGGCACAATGCCGACTTAAGGACAAGAGGACTGACGCTCTCACTTTCTATGATTTGAACCTCTCCTGTGAGTCCAGTTTTAGATTCCGATGCTTCACTTCAGGTTTACTGTATTCCTTGGTCCTTCTTATTGACGATGAAACACAGAAATTGCATCGGAATTAAATTCAAAAGGCACAATGCCGACTTAAGTACAAGAGGACTGACACTCTCACATTCTATGATTTGAACCTCTCCTGTGAGTCCAGTTTTAGAATTCCGATGCTTCACTTCAGGTTTACTGTATACCTTGCACCTTCTTATTGACGATGAGACACAGAAATTGCATCGGAATTTAATACAAAAGGCACAATGCCGACTTAAGTACAAAAGGACTGACACTCTCACTTTCTATGATTTGAACCTCTCCAGTGAGTCCAGTTTTAGATTCCGATGCTTCACTTCAGGTTTACTGTATACCTTGCACCTTCTTATTGACGATGAGACACAGAAATTGCATCGAAATTAATACAAAAGGCACAATGCCGACTTAAGTACAAGAGGACTGACACTCTCACTTTCTATGATTTGAACCTCACCTGTGAGTCCAGTTTTAGATTCCGATGCTTCACTTCAGGTTTACTGTATACCTTGCACCTTCTTAATGACGAAGAAACACAGAAATTGCATCCGAATCTGATACAAAAGCACAATACCGACTTAAGTACAACAGAAGTGAGTCTCTAACTTTCTATGATTTGAACTTCTCCTGTGAGTCCAGTTTTAGATTCCGATGCTTCACTTCAGGTTTACTGTATACCTGGCACCTTCTTATTGACGATGAAACACAGAAATTGCATCCGAATTTAATGCAAATGGCATAATGCCGACTTAATTACAAGGGGACTGACACTCTAACTTTCTATGATATGAACCTCTCCTGTTAGTCCAGTTTTAGATTCCGACGCATCGCTTCAGGCTTTCTGCATCCATTGGACCATCTTATTGACGATGAAACACAGAAATTGCATCCGAATTTAATACAAATGGCACAATGCCGTCTTAAGTAAAAGAGGACTGACACTCTCACTTTCTATGATTTGAACCTCTCCTGTGAGTCCAGTTTTAGATTCCGATGCTTCACTTCTGGTTTACTGTATACCCTGCACCTTCTTATTGACGATGAGACACAGAAATTGCATCGGAATTTAATGCAAAAGGCACAATGCCGACTTAAGTAAAAGAGGACTGACACTCTCACTTTCTATGATTTGAATCCCTCCTGTGTGTCCAGTTTCAGATTCCGATGCTCACTTCAGGTTTACTGTATACCTTGCACCTTCTTATTGACGATGAGACACAGAAATTGCATCGGAATTTAAGCCAAAAGGCACAATGCCGACTTAAGTACAAGAGGACTGACACTCTCACAAACTGTGATTTGAACCTCTCCTGTGAGTCCAGTTTTAGATTCCGATGCTTCACTGCAGGTTTACTGTATTCATTGGTCCTTCTTATTGACGCTGAAACACAGAAATTGCATCGGAATTAAATTCAAAAGGCACAATGCCGACTTAAGTACAAGAGGACTGACACTCTCACATTCTATGATTTGAAACTCTCCTGTGAGTCCAGTTTTAGATTCCGAAGCTTCACTTCAGGTTTACTGTATCCCTTGGACCTTCTTATTAACGATGATACACAGAAATTGCATCGGAATTTAATACAAAAGACACAATACTGACTTAAGTAGAAGAGGAGTGACACTCTAACTTTCTATGATTTGAACCGCTCCTGTGAGTCCAGTTTTAGATTCCGATGCTTCACTTCAGGTTTACTGTATCCCTTGGACCTTCTTATTGACGATGAAACGCAGAAATTGCTCCCGAATTTAATAAAAATGGTACAATGCCGCCTTAAGTACTAGAGGACTGACACTCTCACTTTCTACGATTTGAACCTCTCCTGTGAGTCCAGTTTTGGATTCCGATGCTTCACTTCATGTTTACTGTATCCCTTGGACCTTCTTATTGACGATGAAACACAGAAATTGCATCCGAATTTAATACAAAAGGCACAATGGCGACTTAAGTACAACAGGACTGACCCCCACCCCTGTGAGTCCAGATTTAGTTTCCGATGCTTCACTTCACGTTCACTGTATAGCTTGCACCATCTTATTGACGATGAGACACAGAAATTACATCGGAATTTAAGACAAAAGGCACAATGCCGACTTAAGTACAAGAGGACTGACACTCTCACATTCCATGATTTGAACCTCTCCTGTGAGTCCAGTGTTAGATTCCGATGCTTCACTTCACGTTTACTGTATACCTTGCACCTTCTTATTGACGATGGGACACAGATATTGCATCGGAATTCAAACCAAAATGCACAATGCCGACTTAAGGACAAGAGGACTGACACTCTCACTTTCTATGATTTGAACCTCTCCTGTGAGTCCAGTTTTAGATTCCGATGCTTCACTTCAGGTTTACTGTATACCTTGCACCGTCTTATTGACGATGAAACACAGAGATTGCATCGGTATTAAATTCAAAAAGCACAATGCCGACTTAAGTACAGGAGGACTGACACACTCACTTTCTATGATTTGAACCCCTCCTGTGAGTCCAGTTTTAGATTCCGATGCTTCACTTCAGGTTTACTGTATCCCTTGGACCTTCTTATTGACGATCAAACACAGAAATTGAATCCGAAGTATATACAAATGGCATAATGCCGACTTAATTACAAGAGGACTGACACTATCACTTTCTATGATTTGAACCTCTCCTGTGAGTCCAGTTTTAGATTCCGATGCCTCACGTCAGGTTTACTGTATTCCTTGGTCCTTCTTATTGACGATGAAACACAGAAATTGCATCCGAGTGTAATACAAATGGCACAATGCCGACTTAAGTACAAGAGGACTGACACTCTCTCATTCTATGATTTGAACCTCTCCTGTGAGTTCAGTTTTGGATTCCGATGCTTCACTTCAGGTTTACTGTATACCTTGCACCTTCTTATTGACGATGAGACACAGAAATTGCATCGGAATTTAAGACAAAAGGCACAATACCGACTTAAGTACAAGAGGAGTGACACTCTCACTTTCTACGATTTGAACTTCTCCTGTGAGTCCAGTTTTAGATTCCGATGCTTCACTTCAGGTTTACTGTTTCCCTTGGACCTTCTTATTGACGATGAAACACAGAAATTGCATCCGAATTTAATACAAATGGCACAATGCCGACTTAAGTACAAGAGGACTGACACTCTAACTATCTATGACTTGAACCTGTCCTGTGAGTCCAATTTTAGATTCCGATGCTTCACTTCAGGTTTACTGTATCCCTTGGACCTTCTTATTGACGATGAAACACAGAAATTGCATCCGAATTTAATACAAAAGTCACAATACCGACTTAGATACAAGAGGAGTGACACTATAACTTTCTATGATTTGAACCTCTCCTGTGAGTCCAGTTGTAGATTCCGATGCTTCACTTCGGGTTTACTGTATCCCTTTGACCTTCTTATTGACGATGAAACACAGAAATTGCATCCGAATTTAATACAAAAGGCACAATGGCGACTTAAGCACAAGAAGACTGACACTCTAACTTTCCATGATTTGAACCTCTCCTGTGAGTCCAGTTTTAGATTCCGATGCTTCACTTCAGGTTTACTGTATACCTTGCACCTTCTTATTGACGATGAAACACAGAAATTGCATCCGAAATTAATGCAAATGGCATAATACCGACTTAAGTACAAGAGGACTGACACGCTCACTTTCTATGATTTGAACCTCTCCTGTGAGTCCAGTTTTAGATTCCGATGCTTCACTTCAGGTTTACTGTATCCCTTGGACCTTCTTATTGACGATGAAACATAGAAATTGCATCCGAATTTAATACAAATGGCACAATGCCGACTTAAGTACAAGAGGGCTGACACTCTCACTTTCTATGATTTGAACCTCTCCAGTGAGTCCAGTTTCAGATTCCGATGCTTCACTTCAGGTTTACTGTATACCGTGCACCTTCTTATTGACGATGAAACACTGAAATTGCATCGGAATTAAATTCAAAGGGCACAATGCCGACTTAAGTGCAGGAGGACTGACACACTCACTTTCTATGATTTGAACCCCTCCTGTGAGTCCAGTTTTAGATTCCGATGCTTCACTTCAGGTTTACTGTATTCCTTGGTCCTTCTTATTGACGATGAAACACAGAAATTGCATCGGAATTAAATTCAAAAGGCACAATGCCGACTTAAGTACAAGAGGACTGACACTCTCACATTCTATGATTTGAACCTCTCCTGTGAGTCCAGTTTTAGAATTCCGATGCTTCACTTCAGGTTTACTGTATACCTTGCACCTTCTTATTGACGATGAGACACAGAAATTGCATCGGAATTTAATACAAAAGGCACAATGCCGACTTAAGTACAAAAGGACTGACACTCTCACTTTCTATGATTTGAACCTCTCCAGTGAGTCCAGTTTTAGATTCCGATGCTTCACTTCAGGTTTACTGTATACCTTGCACCTTCTTATTGACGATGAGACACAGAAATTGCATCGGAATTTAATACAAAAGGCACAATGCCGACTTAAGTACAAGAGGACTGACACTCTCACTTTCTATGATTTGAACCTCACCTGTGAGTCCAGTTTTAGATTCCGATGCTTCACTTCAGGTTTACTGTATACCTTGCACCTTCTTAATGACGAAGAAACACAGAAATTGCATCCGAATCTGATACAAAAGCACAATACCGACTTAAGTACAACAGAAGTGAGTCTCTAACTTTCTATGATTTGAACTTCTCCTGTGAGTCCAGTTTTAGATTCCGATGCTTCACTTCAGGTTTACTGTATACCTGGCACCTTCTTATTGACGATGAAACACAGAAATTGCATCCGAATTTAATGCAAATGGCATAATGCCGACTTAATTACAAGGGGACTGACACTCTAACTTTCTATGATATGAACCTCTCCTGTTAGTCCAGTTTTAGATTCCGACGCATCGCTTCAGGCTTTCTGCATCCATTGGACCATCTTATTGACGATGAAACACAGAAATTGCATCCGAATTTAATACAAATGGCACAATGCCGTCTTAAGTAAAAGAGGACTGACACTCTCACTTTCTATGATTTGAACCTCTCCTGTGAGTCCAGTTTTAGATTCCGATGCTTCACTTCTGGTTTACTGTATACCCTGCACCTTCTTATTGACGATGAGACACAGAAATTGCATCGGAATTTAATGCAAAAGGCACAATGCCGACTTAAGTAAAAGAGGACTGACACTCTCACTTTCTATGATTTGAATCCCTCCTGTGTGTCCAGTTTCAGATTCCGATGCTCACTTCAGGTTTACTGTATACCTTGCACCTTCTTATTGACGATGAGACACAGAAATTGCATCGGAATTTAAGCCAAAAGGCACAATGCCGACTTAAGTACAAGAGGACTGACACTCTCACAAACTGTGATTTGAACCTCTCCTGTGAGTCCAGTTTTAGATTCCGATGCTTCACTGCAGGTTTACTGTATTCATTGGTCCTTCTTATTGACGCTGAAACACAGAAATTGCATCGGAATTAAATTCAAAAGGCACAATGCCGACTTAAGTACAAGAGGACTGACACTCTCACATTCTATGATTTGAAACTCTCCTGTGAGTCCAGTTTTAGATTCCGAAGCTTCACTTCAGGTTTACTGTATCCCTTGGACCTTCTTATTGACGATGATACACAGAAATTGCATCGGAATTTAATACAAAAGACACAATACTGACTTAAGTAGAAGACGAGTGACACTCTAACTTTCTATGATTTGAACCGCTCCTGTGAGTCCAGTTTTAGATTCCGATGCTTCACTTCAGGTTTACTGTATCCCTTGGACCTTCTTATTGACGATGAAACGCAGAAATTGCTCCCGAATTTAATAAAAATGGTACAATGCCGCCTTAAGTACTAGAGGACTGACACTCTCACTTTCTACGATTTGAACCTCTCCTGTGAGTCCAGTTTTGGATTCCGATGCTTCACTTCATGTTTACTGTATCCCTTGGACCTTCTTATTGACGATGAAACACAGAAATTGCATCCGAATTTAATACAAAAGGCACAATGGCGACTTAAGTACAACAGGACTGACCCCCACCCCTGTGAGTCCAGATTTAGTTTCCGATGCTTCACTTCACGTTCACTGTATAGCTTGCACCATCTTATTGACGATGAGACACAGAAATTACATCGGAATTTAAGACAAAAGGCACAATGCCGACTTAAGTACAAGAGGACTGACACTCTCACATTCCATGATTTGAACCTCTCCTGTGAGTCCAGTGTTAGATTCCGATGCTTCACTTCACGTTTACTGTATACCTTGCACCTTCTTATTGACGATGGGACACAGATATTGCATCGGAATTCAAACCAAAATGCACAATGCCGACTTAAGGACAAGAGGACTGACACTCTCACTTTCTATGATTTGAACCTCTCCTGTGAGTCCAGTTTTAGATTCCGATGCTTCACTTCAGGTTTACTGTATACCTTGCACCGTCTTATTGACGATGAAACACAGAGATTGCATCGGTATTAAATTCAAAAAGCACCATGCCGACTTAAGTACAGGAGGACTGACACACTCACTTTCTATGATTTGAACCCCTCCTGTGAGTCCAGTTTTAGATTCCGATGCTTCACTTCAGGTTTACTGTATCCCTTGGACCTTCTTATTGACGATGAAACACAGAAATTGAATCCGAAGTAAATACAAATGGCATAATGCCGACTTAATTACAAGAGGACTCACACTATCACTTTCTATGATTTGAACCTCTCCTGTGAGTCCAGTTTTAGATTCCGATGCCTCACGTCAGGTTTACTGTATTCCTTGGTCCTTCTTATTGACGATGAAACACAGAAATTGCATCCGAGTGTAATACAAATGGCACAATGCCGACTTAAGTACAAGAGGACTGACACTCTCTCATTCTATGATTTGAACCTCTCCTGTGAGTTCAGTTTTGGATTCCGATGCTTCACTTCAGGTTTACTGTATACCTTGCACCTTCTTATTGACGATGAGACACAGAAATTGCATCGGAATTTAAGACAAAAGGCACAATACCGACTTAAGTACAAGAGGAGTGACACTCTCACTTTCTACGATTTGAACTTCTCCGGTGAGTCCAGTTTTAGATTCCGATGCTTCACTTCAGGTTTACTGTATCCCTTGGACCTTCTTATTGACGATGAAACACAGAAATAGCATCCGAATTTAATACAAATGGCACAATGCCGACTTAAGTACAAGAGGACTGTCACTCTAACTATCTATGACTTGAACCTGTCCTGTGAGTCCAGTTTTAGATTCCGATGCTTCACTTCAGGTTTACTGTATCCCTTGGACCTTCTTATTGACGATGAAACACAGAAATTGCATCCGAATTTAATACAAAAGTCACAATACCGACTTAGATACAAGAGGAGTGACACTATAACTTTCTATGATTTGAACCTCTCCTGTGAGTCCAGTTTTAGATTCCGATGCTTCACTTCGGGTTTACTGTATCCCTTTGACCTTCTTATTGACGATGAAACACAGAAATTGCATCCGAATTTAATACAAAAGGCACAATGGCGACTTAAGCACAAGAAGACTGACACTCTAACTTTCCATGATTTGAACCTCTCCTGTGAGTCCAGTTTTAGATTCCGATGCTTCACTTCAGGTTTACTGTATACCTTGCACCTTCTTATTGACGATGAAACACAGAAATTGCATCCGAAATTAATGCAAATGGCATAATACCGACTTAAGTACAAGAGGACTGACACGCTCACTTTCTATGATTTGAACCTCTCCTGTGAGTCCAGTTTTAGATTCCGATGCTTCACTTCAGGTTTACTGTATCCCTTGGACCTTCTTATTGACGATGAAACATAGAAATTGCATCCGAATTTAATACAAATGGCACAATGCCGACTTAAGTACAAGAGGGCTGACACTCTCACTTTCTATGATTTGAACCTCTCCAGTGAGTCCAGTTTCAGATTCCGATGCTTCACTTCAGGTTTACTGTATACCGTGCACCTTCTTATTGACGATGAAACACTGAAATTGCATCGGAATTAAATTCAAAGGGCACAATGCCGACTTAAGTGCAGGAGGACTGACACACTCACTTTCTATGATTTGAACCCCTCCTGTGAGTCCAGTTTTAGATTCTGATGCTTCACTTCAGGTTTACTGTATCCCTTGCACCTTCTTATTGACGATGAAACACAGAAATTGCATCCGAATTTAATACAAGAGGCAATATGGCGAATTAAGTACAAGAGGACTGACACCCTCCCCTGTGAGTCCAGTTTTAGATTCCGATGCTTCACTTCAGGTTTACTGTATCCCTTGGACCTTCTAATTGACGATGAAACACAGAAATTGCATCCGAATATAATACAAAAGGCACAATGCCGTCTTAAGTACAAGAGAGCTGACTCTCTAAATTTCTATGATTTGAAACTCTCCTGTGAGTCCAGTTTTAGATTCCAACGCTTCACTTCAGGTTTACTGTATCCCTTGGACCTTCTTATTGACGATGAAACACAGAAATTGCATCCGAATTTAATACAAAAGGCACAATGGCGACTTAAGTACAAGAGGACTGACCCCCTCCCCTGTGAGTCCAGTTTTAGTTTCCGAAGCTTCACTTCAGGTTCACTGTATACCTTGCACCTTCTTATTGACGATGAGACACAGAAATTGCATCGGAATTTAAGACAAAAGGCACAATGCCGACTTAAGTACAAGAGGACTGACACAATCACTTTCTATGATTTGAACCTCTCCTGTGAGTTCAGTTTTAGATTCCGATGCTTCACTTTAGGTTTACTGTATCCCTTGGACCTTCTTATTGACGATGAAACACAGAAATTGCATCCGAATTTAATACAAATGGCACAATGCCGACTTAAGTACTAGAGGATTGACACTCTCACTTTCTATGATTTGAACGTCTCCTGTGAGTCCAGTTTTTGATTCCGATGCTTCACTTCAGTTTTACTGTATACCTTGCACCTTCATATTGACGATGAAACACAGAAATTGCATCCGAATTTAATACAAAAGGCACAATGCCGACTTAAGTACAAGAGGACTGACACTCCAACGCTCTAGCCCTCTATGATTTGAACCTCTCCTGTGAGTCCAGTTTAGGATTCCGATGCTTCACTTCAGGTTTACTGTATCCCTTGGACCTTCTTATTGACGATGAAACACAGAAATTGCATCCGAATTAAATCAAATGGCACAATGCCGACTTAAGTACTAGAGGACTGACACTCTTACTTTCTATGTATTGAACCTCTCCTGTGAGTCCAGTTTTAGATTCCGTTGCTTCACTTCAGGTTTACTGTATACCTTGCACCTTCATATTGACGATGAAACACAGAAATTGCGTCCGAATTTAATACAAAAGGCACAATTCCGACATAAGTACAAGAGGACTGACACTCTAACGCTCTAACTCTCTATGATTTGAACCTCTCCTGTGAGTCCTGTTTAGGATTCCGATGCTTCACTTCCGGTTTACTGTATCCCTTGGACCTTCTTATTGACGATGAAACACAGAATTTGCATCCAAATTTAATAGAAATGGCACAATGCCGACTTAAGTACAAGAGGACTGACACTCTCACTTTCTATGATTTGAACCTCTCCAGTGAGTCCAGTTTTAGATTCCGATGCTTCACTTCAGGTTTACTGTATACCTTGCACCTTCTTATTGACGATGAGACACAGAAATTGCATCGGAATTTAATACAAAAGGCACAATGCCGACTTAAGTACAAGAGGACTGACACTCTCACTTTCTATGATTTGAACCTCACCTGTGTGTCCAGTTTTAGATTCCGATGCTTCACTTCAGGTTTACTGCATACCTTGCACCTTCTTAATGACGAAGAAACACAGAAATTGCATCCGAATTTGATACAAAAGCACAATACCGACTTGAGTACAACAGAAGTGAGTCTCTAACTTTCTATGATTTGAACTTCTCCTGTGAGTCCAGTTTTAGATTCCGATGCTTCACTTCAGGTTTACTGTATACCTTGCACCTTCTTATTGACGATGAAACACAGAAATTGCATCCGAATTTAATGCAAATGGCATAATGCCGACTTAATTACAAGGGGACTGACACTCTAACTTTCTATGATTTGAACCTCTCCTGTTAGTCCAGTTTTAGATTCCGACGCATCGCTTCAGGCTTTCTGCATGCATTGGACCATCTTATTGACGATGAAACACAGAAATTGCATCCCAATTTAATACAAATGGCACAATGCTGTCTTAAGTAAAAGAGGACTGACACTCTCACCTTCTAAGAGTTGAACCTCTCCTGTGAGTCCAGTTTTAGATTCCGATGCTTCACTTCAGGTTTACTGTATTCCTTGGTCCTTCTTATTGACGATGAAACACAGAATTTGCATCGGAATTGAATTCAAAAGGCACAATGCCGACTTAAGTACAAGAGGACTGACACTCTCACATTCTATGATTTGAACCTCTCCTGTGAGTCCAGTTTTAGATTCCGATGCTTCACTTCAGGTTTACTGTATACCTTGCACCTTCGTATTGACGATGAGACACAGAAATTGCATCGGAATTTAATGCAAAAGGCACAATGCCGACTTAAGTACAAGAGGACTGACACTCTCACTTTCTATGATTTGAACCTCTCCAGTGAGTCCAGTTTTAGATTCCGATGCTTCACTTCAGGTTTACTGTATACCTTGCACCTTCTTATTGACGATGAGACACAGAAATTGCATCGGAATTTAATACAAAAGGCACAATGCCGATTTAAGTACAAGAGGACTGACACTCTCACTTTCTATGATTTGAACCTCACCTGTGAGTCCAGTTTTAGATTCCGATGCTTCACTTCAGGTTTACTGTATACCTTGCACCTTCTTAATGACGAAGAAACACAGAAATTGCATCCGAATCTGATACAAAAGCACAATACCGACTTAAGTACAACAGAAGTGAGTCTCTAACTTTCTATGATTTGAACTTCTCCTGTGAGTCCAGTTTTAGATTCCGATGCTTCACTTCAGGTTTACTGTATACCTTGCACCTTCTTATTGACGATGAAACACAGAAATTGCATCCGAATTTAATACAAAAGGCACAATGGCGACTTAAGTACAAGAGGACTGACCCCCTCCCCTGTGAGTCCAGTTTTAGTTTCCGAAGCTTCACTTCAGGTTCACTGTATACCTTGCACCTTCTTATTGACGATGAGACACAGAAATTGCATCGGAATTTAAGACAAAAGGCACAATGCCGACTTAAGTACAAGAGGACTGACACAATCACTTTCTATGATTTGAACCTCTCCTGTGAGTTCAGTTTTAGATTCCGATGCTTCACTTTAGGTTTACTGTATCCCTTGGACCTTCTTATTGACGATGAAACACAGAAATTGCATCCGAATTTAATACAAGAGGCAATATGGCGAATTAAGTACAAGAGGACTGACACCCTCCCCTGTGAGTCCAGTTTTAGATTCCGATGCTTCACTTCAGGTTTACTGTATCCCTTGGACCTTCTAATTGACGATGAAACACAGAAATTGCATCCGAATATAATACAAAAGGCACAATGCCGTCTTAAGTACAAGAGAGCTGACTCTCTAAATTTCTATGATTTGAAACTCTCCTGTGAGTCCAGTTTTAGATTCCAACGCTTCACTTCAGGTTTACTGTATCCCTTGGACCTTCTTATTGACGATGAAACACAGAAATTGCATCCGAATTTAATACAAAAGGCACAATGGCGACTTAAGTACAAGAGGACTGACCCCCTCCCCTGTGAGTCCAGTTTTAGTTTCCGAAGCTTCACTTCAGGTTCACTGTATACCTTACACCTTCTTATTGACGATGAGACACAGAAATTGCATCGGAATTTAAGACAAAAGGCACAATGCCGACTTAAGTACAAGAGGACTGACACAATCACTTTCTATGATTTGAACCTCTCCTGTGAGTTCAGTTTTAGATTCCGATGCTTCACTTTAGGTTTACTGTATCCCTTGGACCTTCTTATTGACGATGAAACACAGAAATTGCATCCGAATTTAATACAAATGGCACAATGCCGACTTAAGTACTAGAGGATTGACACTCTCACTTTCTATGATTTGAACGTCTCCTGTGAGTCCAGTTTTTGATTCCGATGCTTCACTTCAGTTTTACTGTATACCTTGCACCTTCATATTGACGATGAAACACAGAAATTGCATCCGAATTTAATACAAAAGGCACAATGCCGACTTAAGTACAAGAGGACTGACACTCCAACGCTCTAGCCCTCTATGATTTGAACCTCTCCTGTGAGTCCAGTTTAGGATTCCGATGCTTCACTTCAGGTTTACTGTATCCCTTGGACCTTCTTATTGACGATGAAACACAGAAATTGCATCCGAATTAAATCAAATGGCACAATGCCGACTTAAGTACTAGAGGACTGACACTCTTACTTTCTATGTATTGAACCTCTCCTGTGAGTCCAGTTTTAGATTCCGTTGCTTCACTTCAGGTTTACTGTATACCTTGCACCTTCATATTGACGATGAAACACAGAAATTGCGTCCGAATTTAATACAAAAGGCACAATTCCGACATAAGTACAAGAGGACTGACACTCTAACGCTCTAACTCTCTATGATTTGAACCTCTCCTGTGAGTCCTGTTTAGGATTCCGATGCTTCACTTCCGGTTTACTGTATCCCTTGGACCTTCTTATTGACGATGAAACACAGAATTTGCATCCAAATTTAATAGAAATGGCACAATGCCGACTTAAGTACAAGAGGACTGACACTCTCACTTTCTATGATTTGAACCTCTCCAGTGAGTCCAGTTTTAGATTCCGATGCTTCACTTCAGGTTTACTGTATACCTTGCACCTTCTTATTGACGATGAGACACAGAAATTGCATCGGAATTTAATACAAAAGGCACAATGCCGACTTAAGTACAAGAGGACTGACACTCTCACTTTCTATGATTTGAACCTCACCTGTGTGTCCAGTTTTAGATTCCGATGCTTCACTTCAGGTTTACTGCATACCTTGCACCTTCTTAATGACGAAGAAACACAGAAATTGCATCCGAATTTGATACAAAAGCACAATACCGACTTGAGTACAACAGAAGTGAGTCTCTAACTTTCTATGATTTGAACTTCTCCTGTGAGTCCAGTTTTAGATTCCGATGCTTCACTTCAGGTTTACTGTATACCTTGCACCTTCTTATTGACGATGAAACACAGAAATTGCATCCGAATTTAATGCAAATGGCATAATGCCGACTTAATTACAAGGGGACTGACACTCTAACTTTCTATGATTTGAACCTCTCCTGTTAGTCCAGTTTTAGATTCCGACGCATCGCTTCAGGCTTTCTGCATGCATTGGACCATCTTATTGACGATGAAACACAGAAATTGCATCCCAATTTAATACAAATGGCACAATGCTGTCTTAAGTAAAAGAGGACTGACACTCTCACCTTCTAAGAGTTGAACCTCTCCTGTGAGTCCAGTTTTAGATTCCGATGCTTCACTTCAGGTTTACTGTATTCCTTGGTCCTTCTTATTGACGATGAAACACAGAATTTGCATCGGAATTAAATTCAAAAGGCACAATGCCGACTTAAGTACAAGAGGACTGACACTCTCACATTCTATGATTTGAACCTATCCTGTGAGTTCAGTTTTAGATTCCGATGCTTCACTTCAGGTTTACTGTATACCTTGCACCTTCGTATTGACGATGAGACACAGAAATTGCATCGGAATTTAATGCAAAAGGCACAATGCCGACTTAAGTACAAGAGGACTGACACTCTCACTTTCTATGATTTGAACCTCACCTGTGAGTCCAGTTTTAGATTCCGATGCTTCACTTCAGGTTTACTGTATACCTTGCACCTTCTTAATGACGAAGAAACACAGAAATTGCATCCGAATCTGATACAAAAGCACAATACCGACTTAAGTACAACAGAAGTGAGTCTCTAACTTTCTATGATTTGAACTTCTCCTGTGAGTCCAGTTTTAGATTCCGATGCTTCACTTCAGGTTTACTGTATACCTTGCACCTTCTTATTGACGATGAAACACAGAAATTGCATCCGAATTTAATACAAAAGGCACAATGGCGACTTAAGTACAAGAGGACTGACCCCCTCCCCTGTGAGTCCAGTTTTAGTTTCCGAAGCTTCACTTCAGGTTCACTGTATACCTTGCACCTTCTTATTGACGATGAGACACAGAAATTGCATCGGAATTTAAGACAAAAGGCACAATGCCGACTTAAGTACAAGAGGACTGACACAATCACTTTCTATGATTTGAACCTCTCCTGTGAGTTCAGTTTTAGATTCCGATGCTTCACTTTAGGTTTACTGTATCCCTTGGACCTTCTTATTGACGATGAAACACAGAAATTGCATCCGAATTTAATACAAGAGGCAATATGGCGAATTAAGTACAAGAGGACTGACACCCTCCCCTGTGAGTCCAGTTTTAGATTCCGATGCTTCACTTCAGGTTTACTGTATCCCTTGGACCTTCTAATTGACGATGAAACACAGAAATTGCATCCGAATATAATACAAAAGGCACAATGCCGTCTTAAGTACAAGAGAGCTGACTCTCTAAATTTCTATGATTTGAAACTCTCCTGTGAGTCCAGTTTTAGATTCCAACGCTTCACTTCAGGTTTACTGTATCCCTTGGACCTTCTTATTGACGATGAAACACAGAAATTGCATCCGAATTTAATACAAAAGGCACAATGGCGACTTAAGTACAAGAGGACTGACCCCCTCCCCTGTGAGTCCAGTTTTAGTTTCCGAAGCTTCACTTCAGGTTCACTGTATACCTTGCACCTTCTTATTGACGATGAGACACAGAAATTGCATCGGAATTTAAGACAAAAGGCACAATGCCGACTTAAGTACAAGAGGACTGACACAATCACTTTCTATGATTTGAACCTCTCCTGTGAGTTCAGTTTTAGATTCCGATGCTTCACTTTAGGTTTACTGTATCCCTTGGACCTTCTTATTGACGATGAAACACAGAAATTGCATCCGAATTTAATACAAATGGCACAATGCCGACTTAAGTACTAGAGGATTGACACTCTCACTTTCTATGATTTGAACGTCTCCTGTGAGTCCAGTTTTTGACTCCGATGCTTCACTTCAGTTTTACTGTATACCTTGCACCTTCATATTGACGATGAAACACAGAAATTGGATCCGAATTTAATACAAAAGGCACAATGCCGACTTAAGTACAAGAGGACTGACACTCCAACGCTCTAACCCTCTATGATTTGAACCTCTCCTGTGAGTCCAGTTTAGGATTCCGATGCTTCACTTCAGGTTTACTGTATCCCTTGGACCTTCTTATTGACGATGAAACACAGAAATTGCATCCGAATTAAATCAAATGGCACAATGCCGACTTAAGTACTAGAGGACTGACACTCTTACTTTCTATGTATTGAACCTCTCCTGTGAGTCCAGTTTTAGATTCCGTTGCTTCACTTCAGGTTTACTGTATACCTTGCACCTTCATATTGACGATGAAACACAGAAATTGCGTCCGAATTTAATACAAAAGGCACAATTCCGACATAAGTACAAGAGGACTGACACTCTAACGCTCTAACTCTCTATGATTTGAACCTCTCCTGTGAGTCCTGTTTAGGATTCCGATGCTTCACTTCCGGTTTACTGTATCCCTTGGACCTTCTTATTGACGATGAAACACAGAATTTGCATCCAAATTTAATAGAAATGGCACAATGCCGACTTAAGTACAAGAGGACTGACACTCTCACTTTCTATGATTTGAACCTCTCCAGTGAGTCCAGTTTTAGATTCCGATGCTTCACTTCAGGTTTACTGTATACCTTGCACCTTCTTATTGACGATGAGACACAGAAATTGCATCGGAATTTAATACAAAAGGCACAATGCCGACTTAAGTACAAGAGGACTGACACTCTCACTTTCTATGATTTGAACCTCACCTGTGTGTCCAGTTTTAGATTCCGATGCTTCACTTCAGGTTTACTGCATACCTTGCACCTTCTTAATGACGAAGAAACACAGAAATTGCATCCGAATTTGATACAAAAGCACAATACCGACTTGAGTACAACAGAAGTGAGTCTCTAACTTTCTATGATTTGAACTTCTCCTGTGAGTCCAGTTTTAGATTCCGATGCTTCACTTCAGGTTTACTGTATACCTTGCACCTTCTTATTGACGATGAAACACAGAAATTGCATCCGAATTTAATGCAAATGGCATAATGCCGACTTAATTACAAGGGGACTGACACTCTAACTTTCTATGATTTGAACCTCTCCTGTTAGTCCAGTTTTAGATTCCGACGCATCGCTTCAGGCTTTCTGCATGCATTGGACCATCTTATTGACGATGAAACACAGAAATTGCATCCCAATTTAATACAAATGGCACAATGCTGTCTTAAGTAAAAGAGGACTGACACTCTCACCTTCTAAGAGTTGAACCTCTCCTGTGAGTCCAGTTTTAGATTCCGATGCTTCACTTCAGGTTTACTGTATTCCTTGGTCCTTCTTATTGACGATGAAACACAGAAATTGCATCGGAATTAAATTCAAAAGGCACAATGCCGACTTAAGTACAAGAGGACTGACACTCTCACATTCTATGATTTGAACCTCTCCTGTGAGTCCAGTTTTAGATTCCGATGCTTCACTTCAGGTTTACTGTATACCTTGCACCTTCGTATTGACGATGAGACACAGAAATTGCATCGGAATTTAATGCAAAAGGCACAATGCCGACTTAAGTACAAGAGGACTGACACTCTCACTTTCTATGATTTGAACCTCTCCAGTGAGTCCAGTTTTAGATTCCGATGCTTCACTTCAGGTTTACTGTATACCTTGCACCTTCTTTTTGACGATGAGACACAGAAATTGCATCGGAATTTAATACAAAAGGCACAATGCCGACTTAAGTACAAGAGGACTGACACTCTCACTTTCTATGATTTGAACCTCACCTGTGAGTCCAGTTTTAGATTCCGATGCTTCACTTCAGGTTTACTGTATACCTTGCACCTTCTTAATGACGAAGAAACACAGAAATTGCATCCGAATCTGATACAAAAGCACAATACCGACTTAAGTACAACAGAAGTGAGTCTCTAACTTTCTATGATTTGAACTTCTCCTGTGAGTCCAGTTTTAGATTCCGATGCTTCACTTCAGGTTTACTGTATACCTTGCACCTTCTTATTGACGATGAAACACAGAAATTGCATCCGAATTTAATGCAAATGGCATAATGCCGACTTAATTACAAGGGGACTGACACTCTAACTTTCTATGATATGAACCCCTCCTGTTAGTCCAGTTTTAGATTCCGACGCATCGCTTCAGGCTTTCTGCATCCATTGGACCATCTTATTGACGATGAAACACAGAAATTGCATCCGAATTTAGTACAAATGGCACAATGCCGTCTTAAGTAAAAGAGGACTGACACTCTCACTTTCTATGATTTGAACCTCTCCTGTGAGTCCAGTTTTAGATTCCGATGCTTCACTTCTGGTTTACTGTATACCCTGCACCTTCTTATTGACGATGAGACACAGAAATTGCATCGGAATTTAATGCAAAAGGCACAATGCCGACTTAAGTAAAAGAGGACTGACACTCTCACTTTCTATGATTTGAATCCCTCCTGTGTGTCCAGTTTCAGATTCCGATGCTCACTTCAGGTTTACTGTATACCTTGCACCTTCTTATTGACGATGAGACACAGAAATTGCATCGGAATTTAAGCCAAAAGGCACAATGCCGACTTAAGTACAAGAGGACTGACACTCTCACAAACTGTGATTTGAACCTCTCCTGTGAGTCCAGTTTTAGATTCCGATGCTTCACTGCAGGTTTACTGTATTCATTGGTCCTTCTTATTGACGATGAAACACAGAAATTGCATCGGAATTAAATTCAAAAGGCACAATGCCGACTTAAGTACAAGAGGACTGACACTCTCACATTCTATGATTTGAAACTCTCCTGTGAGTCCAGTTTTAGATTCCGAAGCTTCACTTCAGGTTTACTGTATCCCTTGGACCTTCTTATTGACGATGATACACAGAAATTGCATCGGAATTTAATACAAAAGACACAATACTGACTTAAGTAGAAGAGGAGTGACACTCTAACTTTCTATGATTTGAACCGCTCCTGTGAGTCCAGTTTTAGTTTCCGATGCTTCACTTCAGGTTTACTGTATCCCTTGGACCTTCTTATTGACGATGAAACACAGAAATTGCATCCGAATTTAATACAAAAGGCACAATGGCGACTTAAGTACAACAGGACTGACCCCCACCCCTTTGAGTCCAGATTTAGTTTCCGATGCTTCACTTCACGTTCACTGTATAGCTTGCACCATCTTATTGACGATGAGACACAGAAATTACATCGGAATTTAAGACAAAAGGCACAATGCCGACTTAAGTACAAGAGGACTGACACTCTCACATACCATGATTTGAACCTCTCCTGTGAGTCCAGTGTTAGATTCCGATGCTTCACTTCACGTTTACTGTATACCTTGCACCTTCTTATTGACGATGGGACACAGATATTGCATCGGAATTCAAACCAAAATGCACAATGCCGACTTAAGGACAAGAGGACTGACACTCTCACTTTCTATGATTTGAACCTCTCCTGTGAGTCCAGTTTTAGATTCCGATGCTTCACTTCAGGTTTACTGTATACCTTGCACCGTCTTATTGACGATGAAACACAGAGATTGCATCGGTATTAAATTCAAAAAGCACAATGCCGACTTAAGTACAGGAGGACTGACACACTCACTTTCTGTGATTTGAACCCCTCCTGTGAGTCCAGTTTTAGATTCCGATTCTTCACTTCAGGTTTACTGTATCCCTTGGACCTTCTTATTGACGATGAAACACAGAAATTGAATCCGAAGTATATACAAATGGCATAATGCCGACTTAATTACAAGAGGACTGACACTATCACTTTCTATGATTTGAACCTCTCCTGTGAGTCCAGTTTTAGATTCCGATGCCTCACGTCAGGTTTACTGTATTCCCTGGACCTTCTTATTGACGATGAAACACAGAAATTGCATCCGAGTGTAATACAAATGGCACAATGCCGACTTAAGTACAAGAGGACTGACACTCTCTCATTCTATGATTTGAACCTCTCCTGTGAGTTCAGTTTTGGATTCCGATGCTTCACTTCAGGTTTACTGTATACCTTGCACCTTCTTATTGACGATGAGACACAGAAATTGCATCGGAATTTAAGACAAAAGGCACAATACCGACTTAAGTACAAGAGGAGTGACACTCTCACTTTCTACGATTTGAATTTCTCCTGTGAGTCCAGTTTTAGATTCCGATGCTTCACTTCAGGTTTACTGTATCCCTTGGTCCTTCTTATTGACGATGAAACACAGAAATTGCATCCGAATTTAATACAAATGGCACAATGCCGACTTAAGTACAAGAGGACTGACACTCTAACTATCTATGACTTGAACCTGTCCTGTGAGTCCAGTTTTAGATTCCGATGCTTCACTTCAGGTTTACTGTATCCCTTGGACCTTCTTATTGACGATGAAACACAGAAATTGCATCCGAATTTAATACAAAAGTCACAATACCGACTTAGATACAAGAGGAGTGACACTATAACTTTCTATGATTTGAACCTCTCCTGTGAGTCCAGTTTTAGATTCCGATGCTTCACTTCGGGTTTACTGAATCCCTTTGACCTTCTTATTGACGATGAAACACAGAAATTGCATCCGAATTTAATACAAAAGGCACAATGGCGACTTAAGCACAAGAAGACTGACACTCTAACTTTCCATGATTTGAACCTCTCCTGTGAGTCCAGTTTTAGATTCCGATGCTTCACTTCATGTTTACTGTATACCTTGCACCTTCTTATTGACGATGAAACACAGAAATTGCATCCGAAATTAATGCAAATGGCATAATACCGACTTAAGTACAAGAGGACTGACACGCTCACTTTCTATGATTTGAACCTCTCCTGTGAGTCCAGTTTTAGATTCCGATGCTTCACTTCAGGTTTACTGTATCCCTTGGACCTTCTTATTGACGATGAAACATAGAAATTGCATCCGAATTTAATACAAATGGCACAATGCCGACTTAAGTACAAGAGGGCTGACACTCTCACTTTCCATGATTTGAACCTCTCCAGTGAGTCCAGTTTCAGATTCCGATGCTTCACTTCAGGTTTACTGTATACCGTGCACCTTCTTATTGACGATGAAACACTGAAATTGCATCGGAATTAAAATCAAAGGGCACAATGCCGACTTAAGTGCAGGAGGACTGACACACTCACTTTCTATGATTTGAACCCCTCCTGTGAGTCCAGTTTTAGATTCTGATGCTTCACTTCAGGTTTACTGTATCCCTTGCACCTTCTTATTGACGATGAAAAACAGAAATTGCATCCGAATTTAATACAAGAGGCAATATGGCGAATTAAGTACAAGAGGACTGACACCCTCCCCTGTGAGTCCAGTTTTAGATTCCGATGCTTCACTTCAGGTTTACTGTATCCCTTGGACCTTCTAATTGACGATGAAACACAGAAATTGCATCCGAATTTAATACAAACGGCAAAATGCCGACTTCATTACAAGAGGACTGACACTCTCACTTCCTATGATTTGAACCTCTCCTGTTAGTCCAGTTTTAGATTCCGACGCATCGCTTCAGGCTTTCTGCATCCATTGGACCATCTTATTGACGATGAAACACAGAAATTGCATCCGAATTTAATACAAATGGCACAATGCCGTCTTAAGTAAAAGAGGACTGACACTCTCACCTTCTATGAGTTGAACCTCTCCTGTGAGTCCAGTTTTAGATTCCGATGCTTCACCTCTGGTTTACTGTATACCTTGCACCTTCTTATTGACGATGAGACACAGAAATTGCATCGGAATTTAATGCAAAAGGCACAATGCCGACTTAAGTAAAAGAGGACTGACACTCTCACTTTCTATGATTTGAATCCCTCCTGTGAGTCCAGTTTCAGATTCCGATGCTCACTTCAGGTTTTCTGTATCCCATGGTCCTTCTTGTTGACGATGAAACACAGAAATTGAATCCGAATTTAATACAAAAGGCACAATGGCGACTTAAGTACAAGAGGACTGATACCCTCCCCTGTGGGTCCAGTTTTCGATTCCGAAGATTCACTTCTGGTTCACTGTATATCTTGCACCTTCTTATTAACGATGAGACACAGAAATTGCATCGGAATTTAAGACAAAAGGCACAATGCCGACTTCAGTACAAGGGGACTGACACTCTCACAAACTATGATTTGAACCTCTCCTGTGAGTCCAGTTTTAGATTCCGATGCATCACTTCAGGTTTACTGTATACCTTGCACCTTCTTATTGTCGATGAGACACAGAAATTGCATCGGAATTTAAGCCAAAAGGCACAATGCCGACATAAGGACAAGAGGACTGACACTCTCACTTTCTATGATTTGAACCTCTCCTGTGAGTCCAGTTTTAGATTCCGATGCTTCACTTCAGGTTTACTGTATTCCTTGGTCCTTCTTATTGACGATGAAACACAGAAATTGCATCGGAATTAAATTCAAAAGGCACAATGCCGACTTAAGTACAAGAGGACTGACACTCTCACATTCTATGATTTGAACCTCTCCTGTGAGTCCAGTTTTAGATTCCGATGCTTCACTTCAGGTTTACTGTCTACCTTGCACCTTGTTATTGACGATGAGACAGAGAAATTGCATCGGAATTTAATACAAAAGGCACAATGCCGACTTAAGTACAAGAGGACTGACACCCTCACTTTCTATGATTTGAACCTCTCCAGTGAGTCCAGTTTTAGATTCCGATGCTTCACTTCAGGTTTACTGTATACCTTGCACCTTCGTATTGACGATGAGACACAGAAATTGCATCGGAATTTAATACAAAAGGCACAATGCCGACTTAAGTACAAGAGGACTGACACTCTCACTTTCTATGATTTGAACCTCACCTGTGAGTCCAGTTTTAGATTCCGATGCTTCACTTCAGGTTTACTGTATACCTTGCACCTTCTTAATGACGAAGAGACACAGAAATTGCATCCGAATCTGATACAAAAGCACAATACCGACTTGAGTACAACAGAAGTGAGTCTCTAACTTTCTATGATTTGAACTTCTCCTGTGAGTCCAGTTTTAGATTCCGATGCTTCACTTCAGGTTTACTGTATACCTTGCACCTTCTTATTGACGATGAAACACAGAAATTGCATCAGAATTTAATGCAAATGGCATAATGCCGACTTAATTACAAGGGGACTGACACTCTAACTTTCTATGATATGAACCTCTCCTGTTAGTCCAGTTTTAGATTCCGACGCATCGCTTCAGGCTTTCTGCATCCATTGGACCATCTTATTGACGATGAGACAGAGAAATTGCATCGGAATTTAATACAAAAGGCACAATGCCGTCTTAAGTAAAAGAGGACTGACACTCTCACCTTCTATGAGTTGAACCTCTCCTGTGAGTCCAGTTTTAGATTCCGATGCTTCACCTCTGGTTTACTGTATACCTTGCACCTTCTTATTGACGATGAGACACAGAAATTGCATCGGAATTTAATGCAAAAGGCACAATGCCGACTTAAGTAAAAGAGGACTGACACTCTCACTTTCTATGATTTGAATCCCTCCTGTGAGTCCAGTTTCAGATTCCGATGCTCACTTCAGGTTTTCTGTATCCCATGGTCCTTCTTGTTGACGATGAAACACAGAAATTGAATCCGAATTTAATACAAAAGGCACAATGGCGACTTAAGTACAAGAGGACTGATACCCTCCCCTGTGGGTCCAGTTTTCGATTCCGAAGATTCACTTCAGGTTCACTGTATATCTTGCACCTTCTTATTAACGATGAGACACAGAAATTGCATCGGAATTTAAGACAAAAGGCACAATGCCGACTTCAGTACAAGAGGACTGACACTCTCACAAACTATGATTTGAACCTCTCCTGTGAGTCCAGTTTTAGATTCCGATGCATCACTTCAGGTTTACTGTATACCTTGCACCTTCTTATTGTCGATGAGACACAGAAATTGCATCGGAATTTAAGCCAAAAGGCACAATGCCGACATAAGGACAAGAGGACTGACACTCTCACTTTCTATGATTTGAACCTCTCCTGTGAGTCCAGTTTTAGATTCCGATGCTTCACTTCAGGTTTACTGTATTCCTTGGTCCTTCTTATTGACGATGAAACACAGAAATTGCATCGGAATTAAATTCAAAAGGCACAATGCCGACTTAAGTACAAGAGGACTGACACTCTCACATTCTATGATTTGAACCTCTCCTGTGAGTCCAGATTTAGATTCCGATGCTTCACTTCAGGTTTACTGTCTACCTTGCACCTTGTTATTGACGATGAGACAGAGAAATTGCATCGGAATTTAATACAAAAGGCACAATGCCGACTTAAGTACAGGAGGACTGACACCCTCACTTTCTATGATTTGAACCTCTCCAGTGAGTCCAGTTTTAGATTCCGATGCTTCACTTCAGGTTTACTGTATACCTTGCACCTTCGTATTGACGATGAGACACAGAAATTGCATCGGAATTTAATACAAAAGGCACAATGCCGACTTAAGTACAAGAGGACTGACACTCTCACTTTCTATGATTAGAACCTCACCTGTGAGTCCAGTTTTAGATTCCGATGCTTCACTTCAGGTTTACTGTATACCTTGCACCTTCTTAATGACGAAGAGACACAGAAATTGCATCCGAATCTGATACAAAAGCACAATACCGACTTGAGTACAACAGAAGTGAGTCTCTAACTTTCTATGATTTGAACTTCTCCTGTGAGTCCAGTTTTAGATTCCGATGCTTCACTTCAGGTTTACCGTATACCTTGCACCTTCTTATTGACGATGAAACACAGAAATTGCATCAGAATTTAATGCAAATGGCATAATGCCGACTTAATTACAAGGGGACTGACACTCTAACTTACTATGATATGAACCTCTCCTGTTAGTCCAGTTTTAGATTCCGACGCATCGCTTCAGGCTTTCTGCATCCATTGGACCATCTTATTGACGATGAGACAGAGAAATTGCATCGGAATTTAATACAAAAGGCACAATGCCGACTTAAGTACAAGAGGACTGACACCCTCACTTTCTATGATTTGAACCTCTCCTGTGAGTCCAGTTTTAGATTCCGATGCTTCACTTCAGGTTTACTGTATTCCTTGGTCCTTCTTATTGACGATGAAACACAGAAATTGCATCGGAATTAAATTCAAAAGGCACAATGCCGACTTAAGTACAAGAGGACTGACACTCTCACATTCTATGATTTGAACCTCTCCTGTGAGTCCAGTTTTAGATTCCGATGCTTCACTTCAGGTTTACTGTCTACCTTGCACCTTGTTATTGACGATGAGACAGAGAAATTGCATCGGAATTTAATACAAAAGGCACAATGCCGACTTAAGTACAAGAGGACTGACACCCTCACTTTCTATGATTTGAACCTCTCCAGTGAGTCCAGTTTTAGATTCCGATGCTTCACTTCAGGTTTACTGTATACCTTGCACCTTCGTATTGACGATGAGACACAGAAATTGCATCGGAATTTAAGCCAAAAGGCACAATGCCGACATAAGGACAAGAGGACTGACACTCTCACCTTCTATGATTTGAACCTCTCCTGTGAGTCCAGTTTTAGATTCCGATGCTTCACTTCTGGTTTACTGTATACCCTGCACCTTCTTATTGACGATGAGACACAGAAATTGCATCGGAATTTAATGCAAAAGGCACAATGCCGACTTAAGTAAAAGAGGACTGACACTCTCACTTTCTATGATTTGAATCCCTCCTGTGTGTCCAGTTTCAGATTCCGATGCTCACTTAATTTTTTCTGTATCTCATGGTCCTTCTTATTGACGATGAAACACAGAAATTGCATCCGAATTTAATACAAAAGGCACAATGGCGACTTAAGTACAAGAGGATTGATACCCTCCCCTGTGGGTCCAGTTTTAGATTCCGAAGCTTCACTTCAGGTTCACTGTATACCTTGCACCTTCTTATTAACGATGAGACACAGAAATTGCATCGGAATTTAAGACAAAAGGCACAATGCCGACTTAAGTACAAGAGGACTGACACTCTCTCATTCTATGATTTGAACCTCTCCTGTGAGTTCAGTTTTGGAATCCGTTGCTTCACTTCAGGTTTACTGTATACCTTGCACCTTCTTATTGACGATGAGACACAGAAATTGCATCGGAATTTAAGACAAAAGGCACAATACCGACTTAAGTACAAGAGGAGTGACACTCTCACTTTCTACGATTTGAACTTCTCCTGTGAGTCCAGTTTTAGATTCCGATGCTTCACTTCAGGTTTACTGTATCGCTTGGACCTTCTTATTGACGATGAAACAAAGAAATTGCATCGGAATTTAATACAAAAGGCACAATACCGACTTAAGTACAAGAGGACTGACACGCTAACGCTCTAGCTCTCTATGTTTTGAACCTCTTCTGTGAGTCCAGTTTTGGATTCCGATACTTCACTTCAGGTTTACCGTATCCCTTGGACCTTCTTATTGACGATGAAACACAGAAATTGCATCCGAATTTAATACAAATGGCACAATGGCGACTTAAGCACAAGAAGACTGACACTCTAACTTTCCATGATTTGAACCTCTCCTGTGAGTCCAGTTTTAGATTCCGATGCTTCACTTCAGGTTTACTGTATACCTTGCACCTTCTTATTGACGATGAAACACAGAAATTGCATCCGAAATTAATGCAAATGGCATAATACCGACTTAAGTACAAGAGGACTGACACGCTCACTTTCTATGATTTGAACCTCTCCTGTGAGTCCAGTTTTAGATTCCGATGCTTCACTTCAGGTTTACTGTATCCCTTGGACCTTCTTATTGACGCTGAAACATAGAAATTGCATCCGAATTTAATACAAATGGCACAATGCCGACTTAAGTACAAGAGGGCTGACACTCTCACTTTCTATGATTTGAACCTCTCCAGTGAGTCCAGTTTCAGATTCCGATGCTTCACTTCAGGTTTACTGTATACCGTGCACCTTCTTATTGACGATGAAACACTGAAATTGCATCGGAATTAAATTCAAAGGGCACAATGCCGACTTAAGTGCAGGAGGACTGACACACTCACTTTCTATGATTTGAACCCCTCCTGTGAGTCCAGTTTTAGATTCTAATGCTTCACTTCAGGTTTACTGTATCCCTTGCACCTTCTTATTGACGATGAAACACAGAAATTGCATCCGAATTTAATACAAGAGGCAATATGGCGAATTAAGTACAAGAGGACTGACACCCTCCCCTGTGAGTCCAGTTTTAGATTCTGATGCTTCACTTCAGGTTTACTGTATCCCTTGGACCTTCTAATTGACGATGAAACACAGAAATTGCATCCGAATTTAATACAAACGGCAAAATGCCGACTTCATTACAAGAGGACTGACACTCTCACTTTCTATGATTTGAACCTCTCCTGTTAGTCCAGTTTTAGATTCCGACGCATCGCTTCAGGCTTTCTGCATTCATTGGACCATCTGATTGACGATGAAACACAGAAATTGCATCCGAATTTGATACAAATGGCACAATGCCGTCTTAAGTAAAAGAGGACTGACACTCTCACCTTCTATGATTTGAACCTCTCCTGTGAGTCCAGTTTTAGATTCCGATGCTTCACTTCTGGTTTACTGTATACCCTGCACCTTCTTATTGACGATGAGACACAGAAATTGCATCGGAATTTAATGCAAAAGGCACAATGCCGACTTAAGTAAAAGAGGACTGACACTCTCACTTTCTATGATTTGAATCCCTCCTGTGTGTCCAGTTTCAGATTCCGATGCTCACTTAATTTTTTCTGTATCTCATGGTCCTTCTTATTGACGATGAAACACAGAAATTGCATCCGAATTTAATACAAAAGGCACAATGGCGACTTAAGTACAAGAGGACTGATACCCTCACTTTCTATGATTTGAACCTCTCCAGTGAGTCCAGTTTTAGATTCCGATGCTTCACTTCAGGTTTACTGTATACCTTGCACCTTCTTATTGACGATGAGACACAGAAATTGCATCGGAATTTAAGCCAAAAGGCACAATGCCGACATAAGGACAAGAGGACTGACACTCTCACTTTCTATGATTTGAACCTCTCCTGTGAGTCCAGTTTTAGATTCCGATGCTTCACTTCAGGTTTACTGTATTCCTTGGTCCTTCTTATTGACGATGAAACACAGAAATTGCATCGGAATTAAATTCAAAAGGCACAATGCCGACTTAAGTACAAGAGGACTGACACTCTCACATTCTATGATTTGAACCTCTCCTGTGAGTCCAGTTTTAGATTCCGATGCTTCACTTCAGGTTTACTGTCTACCTTGCACCTTGTTATTGACGATGAGACAGAGAAATTGCATCGGAATTTAATACAAAAGGCACAATGCCGACTTAAGTACAAGAGGACTGACACCCTCACTTTCTATGATTTGAACCTCTCCAGTGAGTCCAGTTTTAGATTCCGATGCTTCACTTCAGGTTTACTGTATACCTTGCACCTTCGTATTGACGATGAGACACAGAAATTGCATCGGAATTTAATACAAAAGGCACAATGCCGACTTAAGTACAAGAGGACTGACACTCTCACTTTCTATGATTTGAACCTCACCTGTGAGTCCAGTTTTAGATTCCGATGCTTCACTTCAGGTTTACTGTATACCTTGCACCTTCTTAATGACGAAGAGACACAGAAATTGCATCCGAATCTGATACAAAAGCACAATACCGACTTGAGTACAACAGAAGTGAGTCTCTAACTTTCTATGATTTGAACTTCTCCTGTGAGTCCAGTTTTAGATTCCGATGCTTCACTTCAGGTTTACTGTATACCTTGCACCTTCTTATTGACGATGAAACACAGAAATTGCATCAGAATTTAATGCAAATGGCATAATGCCGACTTAATTACAAGGGGACTGACACTCTAACTTTCTATGATATGAACCTCTCCTGTTAGTCCAGTTTTAGATTCCGACGCATCGCTTCAGGCTTTCTGCATCCATTGGACCATCTTATTGACGATGAAACACAGAAATTGCATCCGAATTTAATACAAATGGCACAATGCCGTCTTAAGTAAAAGAGGACTGACACTCTCACCTTCTATGATTTGAACCTCTCCTGTGAGTCCAGTTTTAGATTCCGATGCTTCACTTCTGGTTTACTGTATACCCTGCACCTTCTTATTGACGATGAGACACAGAAATTGCATCGGAATTTAATGCAAAAGGCACAATGCCGACTTAAGTAAAAGAGGACTGACACTCTCACTTTCTATGATTTGAATCCCTCCTGTGTGTCCAGTTTCAGATTCCGATGCTCACTTCAGGTTTTCTGTATCCCATGGTCCTTCTTATTGACGATGAAACACAGAAATTGCATCCGAATTTAATACAAAAGGCACAATGGCGACTTAAGTACAAGAGGACTGATACCCTCCCCTGTGGGTCCAGTTTTCGATTCCGAAGCTTCACTTCAGGTTCACTGTATACCTTGCACCTTCTTATTAACGATGAGACACAGAAATTGCATCGGAATTTAAGACAAAAGGCACAATGGCGACTTAAGTACAAGAGGACTGATACCCTCCCCTGTGGGTCCAGTTTTCGATTCCGAAGCTTCACTTCAGGTTCACTGTATACCTTGCACCTTCTTATTAACGATGAGACACAGAAATTGCATCGGAATTTAAGCCAAAAGGCACAATGCCGACATAAGGACAAGATGACTGACACTCTCACTTTCTATGATTTGAACCTCTCCTGTGAGTCCAGTTTTAGATTCCGATGCTTCACTTCAGGTTTACTGTATTCCTTGGTCCTTCTTATTGACGATGAAACACAGAAATTGCATCAGAATTTAATACAAATGGCACAATGCCGTCTTAAGTAAAAGAGGACTGACACTCTCACCTTCTATGATTTGAACCTCTCCTGTGAGTCCAGTTTTAGATTCCGATGCTTCACTTCAGGTTTACTGTATACCTCACACCTTGCTATTGACGATGAGACACAGAAATTGCATCGGAATTTAATACAAAAGGCACAATGCCGACTTAAGTACAAGAGGACTGACACTCTCACTTTCTATGATTTGAACCTCACCTGTGAGTCCAGTTTTAGATTCCGATGCTTCACTTCAGGTTTACTGTATACCTTGCACCTTCTTAATGACGAAGAAACACAGAAATTGCATCCGAATCTGATACAAAAGCACAATACCGACTTGAGTACAACAGAAGCGAGTCTCTAACTTTCTATGATTTGAACTTCTCCTGTGAGTCCAGTTTTAGATTCCGATGCTTCACTTCAGGTTTACTGTATCCCTTGCACCTTCTTATTGACGATGAAACACAGAAATTGCATCAGAATTTAATGCAAATGGCATAATGCCGACTTAATTACAAGTTGACTGACACTCTAACTTTCTATGATATGAACCTCTCCTGTTAGTCCAGTTTTAGATTCCGACGCATCGCTTCAGGCTTTCTGCATCCATTGGACCATCTTATTGACGATGAAACACAGAAATTGCATCCGAATTTAATACAAATGGCACAATGCCGTCTTAAGTAAAAGAGGACTGACACTCTCACCTTCTATGATTTGAACCTCTCCTGTGAGTCCAGTTTTAGATTGCGATGCTTCACTTCTGGTTTACTGTATACCCTGCACCTTCTTATTGACGATGAGACACAGAAATTGCATCGGAATTTAATGCAAAAGGCACAATGCCGACTTAAGTAAAAGAGGACTGACACTCTCACTTTCTATGATTTGAATCCCTCCTGTGTGTCCAGTTTCAGATTCCGATGCTCACTTCATTTTTTCTGTATCTCATGGTCCTTCTTATTGACGATGAAACACAGATATTGCATCCGAATTTAATACAAAAGGCACAATGGCGACTTAAGTACAAGAGGACTGATACCCTCCCCTGTGGGTCTAGTTTTAGATTCCGAAGCTTCACTTCAGGTTCACTGTATACCTTGCACCTTCTTATTAACGATGAGACACAGAAATTGCATCGGAATTTAAGACAAAAGGCACAATGCCGACTTAAGTACAAGAGGACTGACACTCTCACAAACTGTGATTTGAACGTCTCCTGTGAGTCCAGTTTTAGATTCCGATGCATCACTACAGGTTTACTGTATACCTTGCACCTTCTTATTGACGATGAGACACAGAAATTGCATCGGAATTTAAGCCAAAAGGCACAATGCCGACTTAAGGACAAGAGGACTGACACTCTCACTTTCTATGATTTGAACCTCTCCTGTGAGTCCAGTTTTAGATTCCGATGCTTCACTTCAGGTTTACTGTATTCATTGGTCCTTCTTATTGACGATGAAACACAGAAATTGCATCGGAATTAAATTCAAAAGGCACAATGCCGACTTAAGTACAAAAGGACTGACACTCTCACATTCTATGATTTGAACCTCTCCTGTGAGTCCAGTTTTAGATTCCGAAGCTTCACTTCAGGTTTACTGTATCCCTTGGACCTTCTTATTGACGATGAAACACAGAAATTGCATCGGAATTTAATACAAAAGGCACAATACTGACTTAAGTAGAAGAGGAGTGACACTCTAACTTTCTATGATTTGAACCGCCCCTGTGAGTCCAGTTTTAGATTCCGATGCTTCACTTCAGGTTTACTGTATCCCTTGGACCTTCTTATTGACGATGAAACGCAGAAATTGCTCCCGAATTTAATAAAAATGGTACAAAGCCGACTTAAGTACTAGAGGACTGACACTCTTACTTTCTACGATTTGAACCTCTCCTGTGTGTCCAGTTTTGGATTCCGATGCTTCACTTCAGGTTTACTGTATCCCTTGGACCTTCTTATTGACGATGAAACACAGAAATTGCATCCGAATTTAATACAAAAGGCACAATGGCGACTTAAGTACAACAGGACTGACCCCTACCCCTGTGAGTCCAGATTTAGTTTCCGATGCTTCACTTCACGTTCACTGTACACCTTGCACCATCTTATTGACGATGAGACACAGAAATTACATCGGAATTTAAGACAAAAGGCACAATGCCGACTTAAGTACAAGAGGACTGACACTCTCACATTCCATGATTTGAACCTCTCCTGTGAGTCCAGTGTTAGATTACGATGCTTCACTTCACGTTTACTGTATACCTTGCACCTTCTTATTGACGATGGGACACAGATATTGCATCGGAATTCAAACCAAAATGCACAATGCCGAAATAAGGACAAGAGGACTGACACTCTCGCTTTCTATGATTTGAACCTCTCCTGTGAGTCCAGTTTTAGATTCCGATGCTTCACTTCAGGTTTACTGTATAACTTGCACCGTCTTATTGACGATGAAACACAGAGATTGCATCGGTATTAAATTCAAAAGGCACAATGCCGACTTAAGTACAGGAGGACTGACACACTCACTTTCTATGATTTGAACCCCTCCTGTGAGTCCAGTTTTAGATTCCGATGCTTCACTTCAGGTTTACTGTATCCCTTGGACCTTCTTATTGACGATGAAACACAGAAATTGAATCCGATGTATATACAAATGGCATAATGCCGACTTAATTACAAGAGGACTGACACTCTCACTTTCTATGATTTGAACCTCTCCTGTGAGTCCAGTTTTAGCTTCCGATGCCTCACGTCAGGTTTACTGTATTCCATGGACCTTCTTATTGACGATGAAACACAGAAATTGCATCCGAGTGTAATACAAACGGCACAATGCCGACTTAAGTACAAGAGGACTGACACTCTCTTATTCCATGATTTGAACCTCTCCTGTGAGTTCAGTTTTGTATTCCGATGCTTCACTTCAGGTTTACTGTATACCTTGCACCTTCTTATTGACGATGAGACACAGAAATTGCATCGGAATTTAAGACAAAAGGCACAATACCGGCTTAAGTACAGGAGGACTGACACGCTAACGCTCTAACTCTCTATGTTTTGAACCTCTTCTGTGAGTCCAGTTTTGGATTCCGATACTTCACTTCAGGTTTACCGTTTCCCTTGGACCTTCTTATTGACGATGAAACACAGAAATTGCATCCGAATTTAATACAAATGGCACAATGCCGACTTAAGTACAAGAGGACTGACACTCTAACTATCTATGACTTGAACCTGTCCTGTGAGTCCAGTTTTAGATTCCGATGCTTCACTTCAGGTTTACTGTATCCCTTGGACCTTCTTATTGACGATGAAACACAGAAATTGCATCCGAATTTAATACAAAAGTCACAATACCGACTTAGATACAAGAGGAGTGACACTATAACTTTCTATGATTTGGACCTCTCCTGTGAGTCCAGTTTTAGATTCCGATGCTTCACTTCGGGTTTATTGTATCCCTTTGACCTTCTTATTGACGATGAAACACAGAAATTGCGTCCGAATTTCATACAAAAGGCACAATGGCGACTTAAGCACAAGAAGACTGACACTCTAACTTTCCATGATTTGAACCTCTCCTGTGAGTCCAGTTTTAGATTCCGATGCTTCACTTCAGGTTTACTGTTTACCTTGCACCTTCTTATTGACGATGAAACACAGAAATTGCATCCGAAATTAATTCACATGGCATAATACCGACTTAAGTACAAGAGGACTGACACGCTCACTTTCTATGATTTGAACCTCTCCTGTGAGTCCAGTTTTAGATTCCGATGCTCACTTCAGGTTTACTGTATCTCTTGGACCTTCTTATTGACGATGAAACATAGAAATTGCATCCGAATTTAATACAAATGGCACAATGCCGACTTAAGTACAAGAGGGCTGATACTCTCACATTCTATGATTTGAACCTCTCCAGTGAGTCCAGTTTCAGATTCCGATGCTTCACTTCAGGTTTACTGTATACCGTGCACCTTCTTATTGACGATGAGACACAGAAATTGCATCGGAATTTAAGCCAAAAGGCACAATGCCGACTTAAGGACAAGAGGACTGACACTCTCACTTTCTATGATTTGAACCTCTCCTGTGAGTCCAGTTTTAGATTCCGATGCTTCACTTCAGGATTACTGTATTCATTGGTCCTTCTTATTGACGATGAAACACAGAAATTGCATCGGAATTAAATTCAAAAGGCACAATGCCGACTTAAGTACAAAAGGACTGACACTCTCACATTCTATGATTTGAACCTCTCCTGTGAGTCCAGTTTTAGATTCCGAAGCTTCACTTCAGGTTTACTGTATCCCTTGGACCTTCTTATTGACGATGAAACACAGAAATTGCATCGGAATTTAATACAAAAGGCACAATACTGACTTAAGTAGAAGAGGAGTGACCCTCTAACTTTCTATGATTTGAACCGCCCCTGTGAGTCCAGTTTTAGATTCCGATGCTTCACTTCAGGTTTACTGTATCCCTTGGACCTTCTTATTGACGATGAAACGCAGAAATTGCTCCCGAATTTAATAAAAATGGTACAAAGCCGACTTAAGTACTAGAGGACTGACACTCTCACTTTCTACGATTTGAACCTCTCCTGTGAGTCCAGTTTTGGATTCCGATGCTTCACTTCAGGTTTACTGTATCCCTTGGACCTTCTAATTGACGATGAAACACAGAAATTGCATCCGAATTTAATACAAAAGGCACAATGGCGACTTAAGTACAACAGGACTGACCCCCACCCCTGTGAGTCCAGATTTAGTTTCCGATGCTTCACTTCACGTTCACTGTATACCTTGCACCATCTTATTGACGATGAGACACAGAAATTACATCGGAATTTAAGACAAAAGGCACAATGCCGACTTAAGTACAAGAGGACTGACACTCTCACATTCCATGATTTGAACCTCTCCTGTGAGTCCAGTGTTAGATTCCGATGCTTCACTTCACGTTTACTGTATACCTTGCACCTTCTTATTGACGATGGGACACAGATATTGCATCGGAATTCAAACCAAAATGCACAATGCCGAAATAAGGACAAGAGGACTGACACTCTCGCTTTCTATGATTTGAACCTCTCCTGTGAGTCCAGTTTTAGATTCCGATGCTTCACTTCAGGTTTACTGTATACCTTGCACCGTCTTATTGACGATGAAACACAGAGATTGCATCGGTATTAAATTCAAAAGGCACAATGCCGACTTAAGTACAGGAGGACTGACACACTCACTTTCTATGATTTGAACCCCTCCTGTGAGTCCAGTTTTAGATTCCGATGCTTCACTTCAGGTTTACTGTATCCCTTGGACCTTCTTATTGACGATGAAACACAGAAATTGAATCCGATGTATATACAAATGGCATAATGCCGACTTAATTACAAGAGGACTGACACTCTCACTTTCTATGATTTGAACCTCTCCTGTGAGTCCAGTTTTAGCTTCCGATGCCTCACGTTAGGTTTACTGTATTCCTTGGACCTTCTTATTGACGATGAAACACAGAAATTGCATCCGAGTGTAATACAAACGGCACAATGCCGACTTAAGTACAAGAGGACTGACACTCTCATATTCCATGATTTGAACCTCTCCTGTGAGTTCAGTTTTGTATTCCGATGCTACACTTCAGGTTTACTGTATACCTTGCACCTTCTTATTGACGATGAGACACAGAAATTGCATCGGAATTTAAGACAAAAGGCAGAATACCGGCTTAAGTACAAGAGGACTGACACGCTAACGCTCTAACTCTCTATGTTTTGAACCTCTTCTGTGAGTCCAGTTTTGGATTCCGATACTTCACTTCAGGTTTACCGTTTCCCTTGGACCTTCTTATTGACGATGAAACATAGAAATTGCATCCGAATTTAATACAAATGGCACAATGCCGACTTAAGTACAAGAGGACTGACACTCTAACTATCTATGACTTGAACCTGTCCTGTGAGTCCAGTTTTAGATTCCGATGCTTCACTTCAGGTTTACTGTATCCCTTGGACCTTCTTATTGACGATGAAACACAGAAATTGCATCCGAATTTAATACAAAAGTCACATACCGACTTAGATACAAGAGGAGTGACACTGTAACTTTCTATGATTTGGACCTCTCCTGTGAGTCCAGTTTTAGATTCCGATGCTTCACTTCGGGTTTAATGTATCCCTTTGACCTTCTTATTGACGATGAAACACAGAAATTGCATCCGAATTTCATACAAAAGGCACAATGGCGACTTAAGCACAAGAAGACTGACACTCTAACTTTCCATGATTTGAACCTCTCCTGTGAGTCCAGTTTTAGATTCCGATGCTTCACTTCAGGTTTACTGTTTACCTTGCACCTTCTTATTGACGATGAAACACAGAAATTTCATCCGAAATTAATGCACATGGCATAATACCGACTTAAGTACAAGAGGACTGACACGCTCACTTTCTATGATTTGAACCTCTCCTGTGAGTCCAGTTTTAGATTCCGATGCTTCACTTCAGGTTTACTGTATCCCTTGGACCTTCTTATTGACGATGAAACATAGAAATTGCATCCGAATTTAATACAAATGGCACAATGCCGACTTAAGTACAAGAGGGCTGATACTCTCACTTTCTATGATTTGAACCTCTCCAGTGAGTCCAGTTTCAGTTTCCGATGCTTCACTTCAGGTTTACTGTATACCGTGCACCTTCTTATTGACGATGAAACACTGAAATTGCATCGGAATTAAATTGAAAGGGCACAATGCCGACTTAAGTGCAGGAGGACTGACACACTCACTTTCTATGATTTGAACCCCTCCTGTGAGTCCAGTTTTAGATTCCGATGCTTCACTTCAGGTTTACTGTATCCCTTGCACCTTCTTATTGACGATGAAACACAGAAATTGAATCCGAATTTAATACAAGAGGCAATATGGCGAATTAAGTACAAGATTACTGACACCCTCCCCTGTGAGTCCAGTTTTAGATTCCGATGCTTCACTTCAGGTTTACTGTATCCCTTGGACCTTCTAATTGACGATGAAACACAGAAATTGCATCCGAATTTAATACAAACGGCAAAAATGCCGACTTCATTACAAGAGGACTGACACTCTCACTTTCTATGATTTGAACCTCTCCCGTGAGTCCAGTTCTTAGATTCCGATGCTTCACTTCAGGTTTACTGTATTCCTTGGACCTTCTTATTGACGTTGAAACACAGAAATTGCATCCGAATTTAATACACATGGCACAATACCGACTTAAGTACAAGAAGACTGACACTCTCACCTTCTATGATTTGAACCTCTCCTGTGAGTCCAGTTTTAGATTCCGATGCCTCACGTCAGGTTTACTGTATTCCTTGGACCTTCATATTGACGATGAAACACAGAAATTGCATCCGAGTGTAATACAAATGGCACAATGGCGACTTAAGTACAAGAGGACTGACACTCTCTCATTCTATGATTTGAACCTCTCCTGTGAGTTCAGTTTTGGATTCCGATGCTTCACTTCAGGTTTACTGTATACCTTGCACCCTCTTATTGACGATGAGACACAGAAATTGCATTGGAATTTAATACAAAAGACAAAATGCCGACTTAAGTAAAAGGGGACTGACACTCTCACTTTCTATGATTTGAATCCCTCCTGTGAGTCCAGTTTCAGATTCCGATGCTTCACTTCAGGTTTACTGTATCCCTTGACCTTCTTATTGACGATGAAACACAGAAATTGCATCCGAATTTAATACAAAAGGCACAATGGCGACTTAAGTACAAGAGGACTGATACCCTCCCCTGTTGGTCCAGTTTTAGATTCCGAAGATTCGCTTCAGGTTCACTGTATACCTTGCACCTTCTTATTAACGATGAGACACAGAAATTGCATCGGAATTTAAGACAAAAGGCACAATGCCGACTTAAGTACAAGAAGACTGACACTCTCACAAACTATGATTTGAACCTCTCCTGTGAGTCCAGTTTTAGATTCCGATGCATCACTTCAGGTTTACTGTATACCTTGCACCGTCTTATTGACGATGAGACACAGAAATTGCATCGGAATTTAAGCCAAAAGGCACAATGCCGACTTAAGGACAAGAGGACTGACACTCTCACTTTCTATGATTTGAACCTCTCCTGTGAGTCCAGTTTTAGATTCCGATGCTTCACTTCAGGTTAACTGTATTCCTTTGTCCTTCATATTGACGATGAAACACAGAAATTGCATCGGATTTAAATTCAAAAGGCACAATGCCGACTTAAGTATAAGAGGACTGACACTCTCACATTCTATGATTTGAACCTCTCATGTGAGTCCAGTTTTAGATGCCGAAGCTTCACTTCAGGTTTACTGTATCCCTTGGACCTTCTTATTGACGATGAAACACAGAAATTGCATCGGAATTTAATACAAAAGGCACAATTCCGACTTAAGTAGAAGAGGAGTGACACTCTAACTTTCTATGATTTGAACCTCTCCTGTGAGTCCAGTTTTAGATTCCGATGCTTCACTTCAGGTTTACTGTATCCCTTGGACCTTCTTATTGACGATGAAACACAGAAATTGCATCCGAATTTAATACAAATGGTACAATGCCGACTTAAGTACTAGAGGACTGACACTCTCACTTTCTACGATTTGAACCTCTCCTGTGAGTCCAGTTTTAGATTCCGATGCTTCACATCAGGTTAACTGTATATCTTGCACCTTCTTATTGACGATGAAGCACAGAAATTGCATCCGAATTTAATACAAAAGGCACAATGCCGACTTATGTACAAGAGGACTGACATTCTAACTTTGTATGATTTGAACCTCTCCTGTGAGTCCAGTTTTAGATTCCGATGCTTCACTTCAGGTTTACTGTATACCTTGCACCTTCTTATTGACGATGAGACACAGAAATTGCATCGGAATTTAATACAAAAGGCACACTGCCGACTTAAGTACAAGAGGACTGACACTCTCACTTTCTATGATTTGAACCTCTCCTGTGAGTCCAGTTTTAGATTCCGATGCTTCACTTTAGGATTACTGTATCACTTGGACCTTCTTATTGACGATGAAACACAGAGTTTGCATCCGAATATAATACAAAAGGCACAATGCCGGCTTAAGTACAAGAGGGCTGACTCTCTAAATTTCTATGATTTGAAACTCTCCTGTGAGTCCAGTTTTAGATTCCGACGCTTCACTTCAGGTTTACTGTATCCCTTGGATCTTCTTATTGAGGATGAAACACAGAAATTGCATCCGAATTTAATAGAAAAGGCACAATGGCGACTTAAGTACAAGAGGACTGACCCCCCTCCCCTGTGAGTCCAGTTTTAGTTTCCGAAGCTTCACTTCAGGTTCACTGTATACCTTTCGCCTTCTTATTGACGATGAGACACAGAAATTGCATCGGAATTTAAGACAAAAGGCACAATGCCGACTTAAGGACAAGAGGACTGACACTCTCACTTTCTATGATTTGAACCTCTCCTGTGAGTCCAGTTTTAGATTCCGATGCTTCCCTTCAGGTTTACTGTATACCTTGAACCGTCTTATTGACGATGAAACACAGAGATTGCATCAGAATTAAATTCAAAAGGCAAAATGCCGACTTAAGTACAAGAGGACTGACACTCTCTCATTCTATGATTTGAACCTCTCCTGTGAGTCCAGTTTTGGATTCCGATGCTTCACTTCAGGTTTACTGTATACCTTGCACCTTCTTATTGACGATGAGACACAGAAACTGCATCGGAATTTAAGACAAAAGGTACAATGCCGACTTAAGTACAAGAGGACTGACACTCTCACTTTCTATGATTTGAACCTATCCTTTCAGTCCAGTTTTAGATTCCGATGCTTCACTTCCGGTTTACTGTATTCCTTGGACCTTCTCATTGACGATGAAACACAGAAATTGCATCCGAATTTAATACAACAGGCACAATACCGACTTAAGTACAAGAGGAGTGACACTCTCACTTTCTACGATTTGAACTTCTCCTGTGAGTCCAGTTTTAGATTCCGATGCTTCACTTCATGTTTACTGTATCTCTTGGACCTTCTTATTGACGATGAAACACAGAAATTGCATCGGAATTTAATAGAAAAGGCACAATACCGACTTAAGTACAAGAGGACTGACACACTAACGCTCTAACTGGCTATGCTTTGAACCTCTTCTGTGAGTTCAGTTTGAGATTCCGATGCTTCACTTCAGGTTTACTGTATACCTTGCACCTTCTTATTGACGATGAAACGCAGAAATAGCATCCGAAATTAATACAAATGGCATAATACTGACTTAAGTACAAGAGGACTGACACGCTCACTTTCTATGATTTGAACCTCTCCTGTGAGCCCAGTTTTAGATTCCGATGCTTCACTTCAGGTTTACTGTATCACTTGGACCTTCTTATTGAAGATGAAACATAGAAATTGCATCCGAATTTAATACAAATGGCACAATGCCGACATAAGTACAAGAGGGCTGACACTCTCACTTTCTATGATTTGAACCTCTCCTGTGAGTCCAGTTTCAAATTCCGATGCTTCACTTCAGGCTTTCTGTATCCATTGGACCTTCTTATTGACGATGAAACACAGAAATTGCATCCAAATTTAATACAAATGGCACAATTCCGACTTAACTACAAGAGGACTGACACTCTCACATTCTATGATTTGATCCTCACCTGTGAGTCCAGTTTTAGATTCCGATGCTTCACTTCAGGGTTACTGTATACCTTGCACCTTCTTATTGACGATGAAACACTGAAATTGCATCGGAATTAAATTCAAAGGGCACAATGCGGACTTAAGTACAAGAGGACTGACACTCTGACTTTCTATGATTTGAACCTCTCCTGTGAGTTTAGTTTTAGATTACGATGATTCCCTTCAGTTTTACTGTATCCCGTGGACCTTCTTATTGACGACGAAACACAGAAATTGCATCCGAATTTAATACAAAAGGCACAATACCCACTTAAGTACAAGAGGAGTGAGTCTCTAACTTTCTAAGATTTGAACTTCTCCTGTGAGTCCAGCTTTAGATTCCGATACTTCACTTCAGGTTTACTGTATACCTTGCACCTTCTTATTGACGATGAAACACAGAAATTCCATCCGAATTTAATACAAATGGCATAATGCCGACTTAATTACAAGAGGACTGACACTCTCACTTTCTATGATTTGAACCTTTCCAGTGAGTCCAGTTTTAGATTCCGATGCTTCACTTCAGGCTTTCTGTATCCATTGGACCTTCTTATTGACGATGAAACACAGAAATTGCATCCGAATTTAATACAAATGGCACAATGCCGACTTAAGTACAAGAGGACTGACACTCTCACTTTCTATGATTTGAACCTCAACTGTGAGTACAGTTTTAGATTACGAAGCTTCAGTTCAGGTTTACTCTATACCTTGCACCTTCTTATTGACGATGAAACACAGAAATTGCATCCGAATTTAATACAAATGGCATAATACCGACTTAAGTACAAGAGGACTGACACGCTCACTTTCTATGATTTGAACCTCTTCTGTGAGTCCAGTTTTGGATTCCGATGCTTCACTTCGGGTTTACCGTATCCCTTGGACCTTCTTATTGACGATGAAACACAGAAATTGCATCCGAATCTAATACAAATGGCACAATGCCGAATTAAGTACAAGAGGACTGACACTCTCACTTTTATGATTTGGACCATTCCTGTGAGTCCAATTTTAGATTCCGATGCTTCACTTCAGGTTTACTGTATACCTTGCACCTTCTTATTGACGATGAAACAGAGAAATTGCATCGGAATTAGATTCAAAACGCACAATGCCGACTTAAGTACAAGAGGACTGACACTCTAACTATCTATGATCTGAACCTGTCCTGTGAGTCCAGTTTTAGATTCCGATGCTTCACTTCGGGTTTACTGTATCCCTTGGACCTTCTTATTGACGATGAAACACAGAAATAGCATCCGAATTTAATACAAAAGGCACAATGGCGACTGAAGCACAAGATGACTGACACTCTAACTTTCCATGATTTGAACCTCTCCTGTGAGTCCAGTTTTAGATTCCGATGCTTCACTTCAGGTTTACTGTATACCTTGCACCTTCTTATTGACGATGAAACACAGAAATTGCATCCGAAATTAATACAAATGGCATAATACCGACTTAAGTACAAGAGGACTGACACGCTCACTTTCTATGATTTGAACCTCTCCTGTGAGTCCAGTTTTAGATTCCGATGCTTCACTTCAGGTTTACTGTATCCCTTGGACCTTCTTATTGACGATGAAACATAGAAATTGCATCCGAATTAATACAAATGGCACAATGCCGACTTAAGTACAAGAGGGCTGACACTCTCACTTCCTATGATTTGAACCTCTCCAGTGAGTCCAGTTTTAGATTCCGATGCCTCACTTCAGGTTTACTGTATACCTTGCAGCTTCTTATTGACGATGAGACACAGAAATTGCAACGGAATTTAATACAAAAGGCACAATGCCGACTTAAGTACAAGAGGACTGACACTCTCACATTCTATGATTTGATCCTCACCTGTGAGTCCAGTTTTAGATTCCGATGCTTCACTTCAGGTTTACTGTATACCTTGCACCTTCTTATTGACGATGAAACACAGAAATTGCATCCGAAATTAATACAAATGGCATAATGCCGACTTAATTACAAGAGGACTGACACTCTCACTTTCTATGATTTGAACCTCTCCTGTGAGTCCAGTTTTTAATTCCGATGCTTCACTTAAGGCTTTCTGTATCCATTGGACCTTCTTATTGACGATGAAACACAGAAATTGCATCCGAATTTAATACAAATGGCACAATTCCGACTTAAGTACAAGAGGACTGACACTCTCACATTCTATGATTTGATCCTCACCTGTGAGTCCAGTTTTAGATTCCGATGCTTCACTTCAGGTTTACTGTATACCTTGCACCTTCTTATTGACGATGAAACACAGAAATTGCATCCGAAATTAATACAAATGGCATAATGCCGACTTAATTACAAGAGGACTGACACTCTCACTTTCTATGATTTGAACCTCTCCTGTGAGTCCAGTTTTTAATTCCGATGCTTCACTTAAGGCTTTCTGTATCCATTGGACCCTCTTATTGACGATGAAACACAGAAATTGCATCCGAATTTAATACAAATGGCACAATTCCGACTTAAGTACAAGAGGACTGACACTCTCACATTCTATGATTTGATCCTCACCTGTGAGTCCAGTTTTAGATTCCGATGCTTCACTTCAGGTTTACTGTATACCTTGCACCTTCTTATTGACGATGAAACACTGAAATTGCATCGGAATTAAATTCAAAGGGCACAATGCGGACTTAAGTACAAGAGGACTGACACTCTGACTTTCTATGATTTGAACCTCTCCTGTGAGTTTAGTTTTAGATTCCGATGATTCCCTTCAGTTTTACTGTATCCCGCGGACCTTCTTATTGACGATGAAACACAGAAATTGCATCCGAATTTAATACAAAAGGCACAATACCCACTTAAGTACAAGAGGAGTGTGTCTCTAACTTTCTATGATTTGAACTTCTCCTGTGAGTCCAGCTTTAGATTCCGATGCTTCAGTTCAGGTTTACTGTATACCTTGCACCTTCTTATTGACGATGAAACACAGAAATTGCATCCGAATTTAATACAAATATCATAATGCCGATTTAATTACAAGAGGACTGACACTCTCACTTTCTATGATTTGAACCTCTCCTGTGAGTCCAGTTTTAGATTCCGATGCTTCACTTCAGGCTTTCTGTATCCATTGGACCTTCTTATTGACGATGAAACACAGAAATTGCATCCGCTTTTAATACAAATGGCACAATGCCGACTTAAGTACAAGAGGACTGACACTCACACTTTCTATGATTTGAACCTCACCTGTGAGTCCAGTTTTAGATTCCGAAGCTTCAGTTCAGGTTTACTCTATACCTTGCACCTTCTTATTGACGATGAAACACAGAAATTGCATCCGAATTTAATACAAATGGCATAATACCGACTTAAGTGCAAGAGGACTGACACGCTCACTTTCTATGACTTGAACCTCTCCTGTGACTCCAGTTTTAGATTCCGATGCTTCACTTCAGGTTTACTGTATCCCTTGGACCTTCTTATTGACGATGAAATATAGAAATTGCATCCGAATTTAATACAAATGGCACAATGCCGACTTAAGTACAAGAGGGCTGACACTCTCACTTTCTATGATTTGAATCTCTCCAGTGAGTCCAGTTTTAGATTCCGATGCTTCACTTCTGGTTTACTGTATACCTTGCAGCTTCTTATTGACGATGAGACACAGAAATTGCAACGGAATTTAATACAAACGGCACAATGCCGACTTAAGTACAAGAGGACTGACACTCTCACATTCTATGATTTGATCCTCACAAGTGAGTCCAGTTTTAGATTCCGATGCTTCACTTCAGGTTTACTGTATACCTTGCACCTTCTTATTGACGATGGAACTCGGAAATTGCATCGGAATTAAATTCAAAGGGCACAATGCGGACTTAAGTACAAGAGGACTGACACTCTGACTTTCTATGATTTGAACCTCTCCTGTGAGTTTAGTATTAGATTCCGATGATTCCCTTCAGTTTTACTGTATCCCGTGGACCTTCTTATTGACGATGAAACACAGAAATTGCATCCGAATTTAATACAAAAGGCACAATACCCACTTAAGTACAAGAGGACTGACACTCTCACATTCTATGATTTGATCCTCACCTGTGAGTCCAGTTTTAGATTCCGATGCTTCACTTCAGGTTTACTGTATACCTTGCACCTTCTTATTGACGATGAAACACAGAAATTGCATCGGAATTAGATTCAAAACGCACAATGCCGACTTAAGTACAAGAGGACTGACACTCTAACTATCTATGATCTGAACCTGTCCTGTGAGTCCAGTTTTAGATTCCGATGCTTCACTTCGGGTTTACTGTATCCCTTGGACCTTCTTATTGACGATGAAACACAGAAATAGCATCCGAATTTAATACAAAAGGCACAATGGCGACTGAAGCACAAGATGACTGACACTCTAACTTTCCATGATTTGAACCTCTCCTGTGAGTCCAGTTTTAGATTCCGATGCTTCACTTCAGGTTTACTGTATACCTTGCACCTTCTTATTGACGATGAAACACAGAAATTGCATCCGAAATTAATACAAATGGCATAATACCGACTTAAGTACAAGAGGACTGACACGCTCACTTTCTATGATTTGAACCACTCCTGTGAGTCCAGTTTTAGATTCCGATGCTTCACTTCAGGTTTACTGTATCCCTTGGACCTTCTTATTGACGATGAAACATAGAAATTGCATCCGAATTTAATACAAATGGCACAATGCCGACTTAAGTACAAGAGGGCTGACACTCTCACTTCCTATGATTTGAACCTCTCCAGTGAGTCCAGTTTTAGATTCCGATGCCTCACTTCAGGTTTACTGTATACCTTGCAGCTTCTTATTGACGATGAGACACAGAAATTGCAACGGAATTTAATACAAAAGGCACAATGCCGACTTAAGTACAAGAGGACTGACACTCTCACATTCTATGATTTGATCCTCACCTGTGAGTCCAGTTTTAGATTCCGATGCTTCACTTCAGGTTTACTGTATACCTTGCACCTTCTTATTGACGATGAAACACAGAAATTGCATCCGAAATTAATACAAATGGCATAATGCCGACTTAATTACAAGAGGACTGACACTCTCACTTTCTATGATTTGAACCTCACCTGTGAGTCCAGTTTTTAATTCCGATGCTTCACTTAAGGCTTTCTGTATCCATTGGACCTTCTTATTGACGATGAAACACAGAAATTGCATCCGAATTTAATACAAATGGCACAATTCCGACTTAAGTACAAGAGGACTGACACTCTCACATTCTATGATTTGATCCTCACCTGTGAGTCCAGTTTTAGATTCCGATGCTTCACTTCAGGTTTACTGTATACCTTGCACCTTCTTATTGACGATGAAACACAGAAATTGCATCCGAAATTAATACAAATGGCATAATGCCGACTTAATTACAAGAGGACTGACACTCTCACTTTCTATGATTTGAACCTCTCCTGTGAGTCCAGTTTTTAATTCCGATGCTTCACTTAAGGCTTTCTGTATCCATTGGACCCTCTTATTGACGATGAAACACAGAAATTGCATCCGAATTTAATACAAATGGCACAATTCCGACTTAAGTACAAGAGGACTGACACTCTCACATTCTATGATTTGATCCTCACCTGTGAGTCCAGTTTTAGATTCCGATGCTTCACTTCAGGTTTACTGTATACCTTGCACCTTCTTATTGACGATGAAACACTGAAATTGCATCGGAATTAAATTCAAAGGGCACAATGCGGACTTAAGTACAAGAGGACTGACACTCTGACTTTCTATGATTTGAACCTCTCCTGTGAGTTTAGTTTTAGATTCCGATGATTCCCTTCAGTTTTACTGTATCCCGCGGACCTTCTTATTGACGATGAAACACAGAAATTGCATCCGAATTTAATACAAAAGGCACAATACCCACTTAAGTACAAGAGGAGTGTGTCTCTAACTTTCTATGATTTGAACTTCTCCTGTGAGTCCAGCTTTAGATTCCGATGCTTCAGTTCAGGTTTACTGTATACCTTGCACCTTCTTATTGACGATGAAACACAGAAATTGCATCCGAATTTAATACAAATATCATAATGCCGATTTAATTACAAGAGGACTGACACTCTCACTTTCTATGATTTGAACCTCTCCTGTGAGTCCAGTTTTAGATTCCGATGCTTCACTTCAGGCTTTCTGTATCCATTGGACCTTCTTATTGACGATGAAACACAGAAATTGCATCCGCTTTTAATACAAATGGCACAATGCCGACTTAAGTACAAGAGGACTGACACTCACACTTTCTATGATTTGAACCTCACCTGTGAGTCCAGTTTTAGATTCCGAAGCTTCAGTTCAGGTTTACTCTATACCTTGCACCTTCTTATTGACGATGAAACACAGAAATTGCATCCGAATTTAATACAAATGGCATAATACCGACTTAAGTGCAAGAGGACTGACACGCTCACTTTCTATGACTTGAACCTCTCCTGTGACTCCAGTTTTAGATTCCGATGCTTCACTTCAGGTTTACTGTATCCCTTGGACCTTCTTATTGTGGATGAAATATAGAAATTGCATCCGAATTTAATACAAATGGCACAATGCCGACTTAAGTACAAGAGGGCTGACACTCTCACTTTCTATGATTTGAATCTCTCCAGTGAGTCCAGTTTTAGATTCCGATGCTTCACTTCTGGTTTACTGTATACCTTGCAGCTTCTTATTGACGATGAGACACAGAAATTGCAACGGAATTTAATACAAACGGCACAATGCCGACTTAAGTACAAGAGGACTGACACTCTCACATTCTATGATTTGATCCTCACAAGTGAGTCCAGTTTTAGATTCCGATGCTTCACTTCAGGTTTACTGTATACCTTGCACCTTCTTATTGACGATGGAACTCGGAAATTGCATCGGAATTAAATTCAAAGGGCACAATGCGGACTGAAGTACAAGAGGACTGACACTCTGACTTTCTATGATTTGAACCTCTCCTGTGAGTTTAGTATTAGATTCCGATGATTCCCTTCAGTTTTACTGTATCCCGTGGACCTTCTTATTGACGATGAAACACAGAAATTGCATCCGAATTTAATACAAAAGGCACAATACCCACTTAAGTACAAGAGGAGTGAGTCTCTAACTTTCTATGATTTGAATTTCTCCCGTGAGTCCAGCTTTAGATTCCGATGCTTCACTTCAGGTTTACGTTATACCTTGCACCTTCTTATTGACGATGAAACACAGAAATTGCATCCGAATTTAATACAAATGGCATAATGCCGACTTCATTACAAGAGGACTGACACTCTCACTTTCTATGATTTGAACCTCTCCTGTGAGTCCAGTATTAGATTCCGATGCTTCACTTCAGGCTTTCTGTATCCATTGCACCTTATTAATGACGATGAAACACAGAAATTGCATCCGAATTTAATACAAATGGCACAATGCCGACTTAAGTACAAGAGGACTGACACTCTCACTTTCTATGATTTGAACCTCACCTGTGAGTCCAGTTTTAGAATTCGAAGCTTCACTTCAGGTTTACTGTATACCTTGCACCTTCTTATTGACGATGAAACACAGAAATTGCATCCGAATTTAATACAAGAGGCAATATGGCGAATTAAGTACAAGAGGACTGACACCCTTCCCTGTGAGTCCTGGTTTAGATTCCGATGCTTCACTTCAGGTTTACTGTATCCCTTGGACCTTCTAATTGACGATGAAACACAGAAATTGCATCCGAATTTAATACGAACGGCATAATGCCGACTTCATTACAAGAGGACTGACACTCTCACTTTCTATGATTTGAACCTCTCCCGTGAGTCCAGTTCTAGATTCCGATGCCTCACTTCAGGTTTACTGTATTCCATGGACCTTCTTATTGACGTTGAAACACAGAAATTGCATCCGAATTTAATACACATGGCACAATGCCGACTTAAGTACAAGAGGACTGACACTCTCACCTTCTATGATTTGAACCTCTCCTGTGAGTCCAGTTTTAGATTCAGATGCTTCACTTCTGGTTTACTGTATACCTTGCACTATCTTATTGACGATGAGACACGGAAATTGCATCCGAATTTAATACAAAAGCACATTGCCGACTTAAGTAAAAGAGGACTGACACTCTCACTTTCTATGATTTGAATCCCACCGGTGAGTCCAGTTTCAGATTCCGATGCTTCACTTCAGGTTTACTGTATCCCTTGGACCTTCTTATTGACGATGAAACACAGAAATTGCATCCGAATTTAATACAAATGGCACAATGGCGACTTAAGTACAAGAGGACTGATACCCTCCCCTGTGGGTCCAGTTTTCGATTCCGAAGCTTCGCTTCAGGTTCACTGTATACCTTGCACCTTCTTATTAACGATGAGACACAGAAATTGCATCGGAATTTAAGACAAAAGGCACAATGCCGACTTAAGTACAAGAGGACTGGCACTCTCACAAACTATGATTTGAACCTCTCCTGTGAGTCCAGTTTTAGATTCCGATGCATCACTTCAGGTTTACTGTATACCTTGCACCGTCTTATTGACGATGAGACACAGAAATTGCATCGGAATTTAAGCCAAAAGGCACAATGCCGACTTAAGGACAAGAGGACTGACACTCTCACTTCTATGATTTGAACCTCTCCTGTGAGTCCAGTTTTAGATTCCGATGCTTCACTTCAGGTTTACTGTATTCCTTGGTCCTTCTTATTGACGATGAAACACAGATATTGCATCGGAGTTAAATTCAAAAGGCACAATGCCGATTTAAGTACAAGAGGACTGACACTCTCACATTCTATGATTTGAACCTCTCCTGTGAGTCCAGTTTTAGATTCCGAAGCTTCACTTCAGGTTTACTGTATACCTTGCACCTTCTTATTGACGATGAAACACAGAAATTGCATCGGAATTTAATAAAAAAGGCACAATACCGACTTAAGTAGAAGAGGAGTGACACTCTAACTTTCTATAATTTGAACCTCTCCTGTGAGTCCAGTTTTAGATTCCGATGCTTCACTTCACGTTTACTGTATACCTTGCACCTTCTTATTGAAGATGAGACACAGATATTGCATCGGAATTCAAACCAAAATGCACAATGCCGACTTAAGGACAAGAGGACAGACACTCTCACTTTCTATGATTTGAACCTCTCCTGAGAGTCCAGTTTTAGATTCTGATGCTTCACTTCAGGTTTACTGTATACCTTGAACCGTCTTATTGACGATGAAACACAGAGATTGCATCAGAACTAAATTCAAAAGGCACAATGGCGACTTAAGTACAAGAGGACTGACACACTCACTTTCTGTGATTTGAACCTCTCCTGTGAGTTCAGTTTTAGATTCCGATGCTTCACTTTAGGTTTACTGTATCCCTTGGACCTTCTTATTGACGATGAAACACAGAAATTGAATCCGAAATATATACAAATGGCATAATGCCGACTTAATTACAAGAGGACTGACACTCTCACTTTCTATGATTTGAACCTCTCCTGTGAGTCCAGTTTTAGATTCCGATGCTTCACGTCAGGTTTATTGTATTCCTTGGACCTTCTTATTGATGATGAAACACAGAAATTGCATCCGAGTTTAATACAAGTGGCACAATGCCGACTTAAGTACAAGAGGACTGACACTCTCTCATTCTATGATTTGAACCTCTCCTGTGAGTCCAGTTTTGGATTCCGATGCTTCACTTCAGGTTTACTGTATACCTTGCACCTTCTTATTGACGATGAGACACAGATATTGCATCGGAATTTAAGACAAAAGGTACAATGCCGACTTAAGTACAAGAGGACTGACATCCTCACTTTCAATGATTTGAACCTCTGCTGTGAGTCCAGTTTTAGATTCCGATGCTTCACTTCAGGTTTACTGTATCCCTTGGACCTTCTTATTGACGATGAAACACAGAAATTGCATCCGAATTTAATACAACAAGCACAATACCGACTTAAGTACAAGAGGAGAGACACTCTCACTTTCTACGATTTGAACTTCTCCTGTGAGTCCAGTTTTAGATTCCGATGCTTCACTTCAGGTTTACTGTATCGCTTGGACCCTCTTATTGACGATGAAACAAAGAAATTGCATCGGAATTTAATACAAAAGGCACAATACCGACTTAAGTACAAGAGGACTGACACACTAACGCTCTAACTCTCTATGTTTGATCCTCTTCTGTGAGTCCAGTTTTGGATTCCGATGCTTCACTTCAGGTATACCGTATCCCTTGGACGTTCTTATTGACGATGAAACACAGAAATTGCATCCGAATCTAATACAAATGGCACAATGCCGAATTAAGTACAAGAGGACTGACACTCTCACTTTTTATGATTTGGACCTCTCCTGTGAGTCGAGTTTTAGATTCCGATGCTTCACTTCAGGTTTACTGTATACCTTGCACCTTCTTATTGATGATGAAAGAGAGAAATTGCATCGGAATTAAATTCAAAACGCACAATGCCGACTTAAGTACAAGAGGACTGACACTCTAACTATCTATGATGTGAACCTCTCCTGTGAGTCCAGTTTTAGATTCCGATGCTTCACTTCAGGTTTACTGTATCCCTTGGACCTTCTTATTGACGATGAAACACAGAAATTGCATCCGAATTTAATACAAAAGTCACAATACCGACTTAGATACACGAGGATTGACACTATAACTTTCTATGATGTGAACCTCTCCTGTGAGTCCAGTTTTAGATTCCGATGCTTCACTTCGGGTTTACTGTATCCCTTGGACCTTCTTATTGACGATGAAACTCAGAAATTATATCCGAATTTAATACAAAAGGCACAATGGCGACTTAAGCACAAGTAGACTGACACTAACTTTCCATGATTTGAACCTCTCCTGTGAGTCCAGTTTTAGATTCCGATGCTTCACTTCAGGTTTACTGTATACCTTGCACTTTCTTATTGACGATGAAACACAGAAATTGCATCCGAAATTAATACAAATGGCATAATACCGACATAAGTACAAGAGGACTGACACGCTCACTTTCTATGATTTGAACCTCTCCTGTGAGTCCAGTTTTAGATTCCGATGCTTCACTTCAGGTTTACTGTACCACTTGGACCTTCTTATTGACGATGAAACAGAGAAATTGCATCCGAATTAAATACAAAAGGCACAATGGCGACTTAAGTACAAGAGGACTGACCCCCACCCCTGTGAGTCCAGTTTTAGTTTCCGATGCTTCACTTCACGTTCACTGTATACCTTGCACCTTCTTATTGACGATGAGACACAGAAATTACATCGGAATTTAAGACAAAAGGCACAATGCCGACTTAAGTACAAGAGGACTGACACTCTCACATTCTATGATTTGAACCTCTCCTGTGAGTCCAGTGTTAGATTCCGATGCTTCACTTCACGTTTACTGTATACCTTGCACCTTCTTATTGACGATGAGGCACAGATATTGCATCGGAATTCAAACCAAAATGCACAATGCCGACTTAAGGACAAGAGGACTGACACTCTCACTTTCTATGATTTGAACCTATCCTGTGAGTCCAGTTTTAGATTCCGATACTTCACTTCAGGTTTACTGTATTCCTTGGTCCTTCTTATTGACGATGAAACACAGAAATTGCATCGGATTTAAATTCAAAAGGCACAATGCCGACTTTAGTACAAGAGGACTGACACTCTCACATTCTATGATTTGAACCTCTCCTGTGAGTCCAGTTTTAGATTCCGAAGCTTCACTTCAGGTTCACTCTATACCTTGCACCTTCTTATTGACGATGAAACACAGAAATTTCTTCGGAATTTAATAAAAAAGGCACAATACCGACTTAAGTAGAAGAGGAGTGACACTCTAACTTTCTATAATTTGAACATCTCCTGTGAGTCCAGTTTTAGATTCCAATGCTTCACTTCAGGATTACTGTACCCTTGGACCTTCTTATTGACGATGAAACACAGAAATTGCATCAGAATTTAATACAAATGGTACAATGCCGACTTAAGTACTAGAGGACTGACACTCTCACTTTCTACGATTTGAACCTCTCCTGTGAGTCCAGTTTTAGATTCCGATGCTTCACATCAGGTTTACTGTATATATTGCACCTTCTCATTGACGATGAAACACAGAAATTGCATCCGAATTTAATACAAAAGGCACAATGCCGACTTATGTACAAGAGGTCTGACATTCTAACTTTGTACGATTTGATACTCTCCTGTGAGTCCAGTTTTAGATTCTGATGCTTCACTTCAGGTTTACTGTATACCTTGCACCTTCTTATTGACGATGAGACAGAGAAATTGCATCGGAATTTAATACAAAATGCACAATGCCGACTTAAGGACAAGAGGACTGACACTCTCACTTTCTATGATTTGAACCTATCCTGTGAGTCCAGTTTTAGATTCCGATACTTCACTTCAGGTTTACTGTATTCCTTGGTCCTTCTTATTGACGATGTAACACAGAGTTTGCATCCGAATGTAATACAAAAGGCACAATGCCGTCTTAAGTACATGAGGGCTGACACTCTAACTTTCTATGATTTGAAACTCTCCTGTGAGTCCAGTTTTAGATTCCGATGCTTCACTTCAGGTTTACTGTATCCCTTGGACCTTCTTATTGACGATGAAACACAGAAATTGCAACCGAATTTAATACAAAAGGCACAATGGCGACTTAAGTACAAGAGGACTGACCCCCTCCCCTGTGAGTCCAGTTTTACTTTCCGAAGCTTCACTTCAGGTTCACTGTATACCTTGCACCTTCTTATTGACGATGATACACAGAAATTGCTTCGGAATTTAAGACAAAAGGCACAATGCCGACTTAAGTACAAGAGGACTGACACTCTCACATTCTATGATTTGCACCTCTCCTGTGAGTCCAGTGTTAGATTCCGATGCTTCACTTCACGTTTACTGTATACCTTGCACCTTCTTATTGACGATGAGACACAGATATTGCATCGGAATTCAAACCAAAATGCACAATGCCGACTTAAGGAGGAGAGGACTGACACTCTCACTTTCTATGATTTGAACCTCTCCTGTGAGTTCAGTTTTAGATTCCGATGCTTCACTTCAGGTTTACTGTATACCTTGAACCGTCTTATTGACGATGAAACACAGAGATTGCATCAGAATTAAATTCAAAAGGCACAATGGCGACTTAAGTACAAGAGGACTGACACACTCACTTTCTATGATTTGAACCTCTCCTGTGAGTTCAGTTTTAGATTCCGATGCTTCACTTTAGGTTTACTGTATCCCTTGGACCTTCTTATTGACGATGAAACACAGAAATTGAATCCGAAATATATACAAATGGCATAATGCCGACTTAATTACAAGAGGACTGACACTCTCACTTTCTATGATTTGAACCTCTCCTGTGAGTCCAGTTTTAGATTCCGATGCTCACGTCAGGTTTATTGTATTCCTTGGACCTTCTTAATATTGATGAAACACAGAAATTGCATCCGAGTTTAATACAAATGGCACAATGCCGACTTAAGTACAAGAGGACTGACACACTAACGCTCTAACTCTCTATGTTTGATCCTCTTCTGTGAGTCCAGTTTTGGATTCCGATGCTTCACTTCAGGTTTACCGTATCCCTTGGACGTTCTTATTGACGATGAAACACAGAAATTGCATCCGAATCTAATACAAATGGCACAATGCCGAATTAAGTACAAGAGGACTTACACTCTCATTTTTTATGATTTGGACCTCTCCTGTGAGTCCAGTTTTAGATTCCGATGCTTCACTTCAGGTTTACTGTATACCTTGCACCTTCTTATTGATGATGAAAGAGAGAAATTGCATCGGAATTAAATTCAAAACGCACAATGCCGACTGAAGTACAAGAGGACTGACACTCTAACAATCTATGATTTGAACCTCTCCTGTGAGTCCAGTTTTAGATTCCGATGCTTCACTTCAGGTTTACTGTATCCCTTGGACCTTCTTATTGACGATGAAACACAGAAATTGCATCCGAATTTAATACAAAAGTCGCAATACCGACTTAGATACAAGAGGATTGACACTATAATTTTCTATGATTTGAACCTCTCCTGTGAGTCCAGTTTTAGATTCCGATGCTTCACTTCAGGTTTACTGTATACCTTGCACCTTCTTATTGACGATGAAACACAGAATTTGCATCCGAAATTAATACAAATTGCATAATACCGACATAAGTACAAGAGGACTGACACCCTCACATTCTATGATTTGAACTTCTCCTGTGAGTCCAGTGTTAGATTCCGATGCTTCACTTCACGTTTACTGTATACCTTGCACCTTCTTATTCACGATGAGACACAGATATTGCATCGGAATTCAAACCAAAATGCACAATGCCGACTTAAGGACAAGAGGACTGACACTTTCACTTTCTATGATTTGTACCTCTCCTGTGAGTCCAGTTTTAGATTCCGATGCTTCACTTCAGGTTTACTGTATCCCTTGGACCTTCTTATTGACGATGAAACACAGAAATTGCATCCGAATTTAATATAAATGGTACAATGTCGACTTAAGTACTAGAGGACTGACACTCTCACTTTCTACGATTTGAACCTCTCCTGTGAGTCCAGTTTTAGATTCCGATGCTTCACTTCAGGTTTACTGTATATCTTTCACCTTCTTATTGACGATCAAACACAGAAATTGCATCCAAATTTAATACAAAAGGAACAATGCCGACTTGTGTACAAGAGGACTGACATTCTAACTTTGTATGATTTGAACCTCTCCTGTGAGTCCAGTTTTAGATTCCGATGCTTCACTTCAGGTTTACTGTATACCTTGCACCTTCTTATTGACGTTGAGACACAGAAATTGCATCGGAATTTAATACAAAAGGCACAATGCCGACTTAAGTACAAGAGGACTGACACTCTCACTTTCTATGATTTGAACCTCTCCTGTGAGTCCAGTTTTAGATTCCGATGCTTCACTTCAGGTTTACTGTACCACTTGGACCTTCTTATTGACGATGAAACACAGAAATTGCATCCGAATTTAATACAAAAGGCACAATGGCGACTTAAGAACAAGAGGACTGACCCCCACCCCTGTAAGTCCAGTTTTAGTTTCCGATGCTTAACTTCACGTTCACTGTATACCTTGCACCTTCTTATTGACGATGAGACACAGAAATTACATCAGAATTTAAGACAAAAGGCACAATGCCGACTTAAGTACAAGAGGACTGACACTCTCACATTCTATGATTTGAACCTCTCCTGTGAGTCCAGTGTTAGATTCCGATGCTTCACTTCACGTTTACTGTATACCTTGCAACGTCTTATCGACGATGAGACACAGATATTGCATCGGAATTCAAACCAAAATGCACAATGCCGACTTAAGGACAAGAGGACTGACACTCTCTCTTTCTATGATTTGAACCTCTCCTGTGAGTCCAGTTTTACATTCCGATGCTTCACTTCAGGTTTACTGTATACCTTGCACCGTCTTATTGACGATGAAACACAGAGATTGCATCGGTATTAAATTCAAAAGGCACAATGCCGACGTAAGTACAAGAGGACTGACACACTCACTTTCTATGATTTGAACCTCTCCTGTGAGTCCAGTTTTAGATTCCGATGCTTCACTTCAGGTTTACTGTATCACTTGGACCTTCTTAGTGACGATGAAACACAGAAATTGCATCCGAATTTAATACAAAAGGCACAATGGCGACTTAAGTACAAGAGGACTGACCCCCACCCCTGTGAGTCCAGTTTTAGTTTCCGATGCTTCACTTCACGTTCACTGTATACCTTGCACCTTCTTATTGACGATGAGACACAGAAATTACATCGGAATTTAAGACAAAAGTCACAATGCCGACCTAAGTACAAGAGGACTGACACTCTCACATTCTATGATTTGAACCTCTCCTGTGAGTCAGTGTTAGATTCCGATGCTTCACTTCACGTTTACTGTATACCTTGCACCTTCTTATTCACGATGAGACACAGATATTGCATCGGAATTCAAACCAAAATGCACAATGCCGACTTAAGGACAAGAGGACTGACACTTTCACTTTCTATGATTTGTACCTCTCCTGTGAGTCCAGTTTTAGATTCCGATGCTTCACTTCAGGTTTACTGTATCCCTTGGACCTTCTTATTGACGATGAAACACAGAAATTGCATCCGAATTTAATATAAATGGTACAATGCCGACTTAAGTACTAGAGGACTGACACTCTCACTTTCTACGATTTGAACCTCTCCTGTGAGTCCAGTTTTAGATTCCGATGCTTCACTTCACGTTTACTGTATATCTTGCACCTTCTTATTGACGATCAAACACAGAAATTGCATCCAAATTTAATACAAAAGGCACAATGCCGACTTGTGTACAAGAGGACTGACATTCTAACTTTGTATGATTTGAACCTCTCCTGTGAGTCCAGTTTTAGATTCCGATGCTTCACTTCAGGTTTACTGTATACCTTGCACCGTCTTATTGGCGATGAAACACAGAGATTGCATAGGTATTAAATTCAAAAGGCACAATGCCGACTTAAGTACAAGAGGACTGACACACTCACTTTCTATGATTTGAACCTCTCCTGTGAGTCCAGTTTTAGATTCCGACTCTTCACTTCAGGTTTACTGTATCCCTTGGACCTTCTTATTGACGATGAAACACAGAAATTGAATCCGAAGTATATACAAATGGCATAATGCCGACTTAATTACAAGAGGACTGACACTCTCACTTTCTATGATTTGAACCTCTCCTGTGAGTCCAGTTTTAGATTCCGATGCTTCACGTCAGGTTTACTGTATTCCTTGGACCTTCTTATTGACGATGAAACACAGAAATTGCATCCGAGTGTAATACAAATGGCACAATGCCGACTTAATTACAAGAGGACTGACACTCTCACTTTCTATGATTTGAACCTCTCCTGTGAGTCCAGTTTTAGATTCCGATGCTTCACGTCAGGTTTACTGTATACCTTGCACCTTCTTATTGACGATGAGACACAGAAATTGCATCGGAATTTAAGACAAAAGGCACAATATCGACGTAAGTACAAGAGGACTGACACTCTCACTTCCTACGATTTGAACCTCTCCTGTGAGTCCAGTTTTAGATTCCGATGCTTCACTTCAGGTTTACTGTATTCCTTGGTCCTTCTTATTGACGATGAAACACAGAAATTGCATCGGAATTAAATTCAAACGACTCAAAACCGACTTAAGTACAAGAGGACTGACACGCTAACTCTCTAACTCTCTATGTTTTGAACCTCTTCTGTGAGTCCAGTTTTGGATTCCGATGCTTCACTTCAGGTTTACCGTATCCCTTCGACCTTCTTATTGACGATGAAACACAGAAATTGCATCCGAATTTAATACAAATGGCACAATGCCGACTTAAGTACAAGAAGACTGACACTCTAACTATCTATAATTTGAACCTCTCCTGTGAGTCCAGTTTTAGATTCCGATGCTTCACTTCAGGTTTACTGTATCGCTTGGACCTTCTTATTGACGATGAAACAAAGAAATTGCATCGGAATTTAATACAAACGACTCAAAACCGACTTAAGTACAAGAGGACTGACACGCTAACTCTCTAACTCTCTATGTTTTGAACCTCTTCTGTGAGTCCAGTTTTGGATTCCGATGCTTCACTTCAGGTTTACCGTATCCCTTCGACCTTCTTATTGACGATGAAACACAGAAATTGCATCCGAATTTAATACAAATGGCACAATGCCGACTTAAGTACAAGAAGACTGACACTCTAACTATCTATAATTTGAACCTCTCCTGTGAGTCCAGTTTTAGATTCCGATGCTTCACTTCAAGTTTACTGTATCCCTTGGACCTTCTTATTGACGATGAAACACAGAAATTGCATCCGAATTTAATACAAAAGTCACAATACCGACTTAGATACAAGAGGAATGAAACTATAACTTTCTATGATTTGAACCTCTCCTGTGAGTCCAGTTTTAGATTCCGATGCTTCACTTCGGGTCTTCTGTATCCCTTGGACCTTCTTATTGACGATGAAACACAGAAATTGCATCCGAATTTAATACAAAAGGCGCAATGGCGACTTAAGCACAAGAAGACTGACACTCTAACTTTCCATGATTTGAAACTCTCCTGTGAGTCCAGTTTTAGATTCCAATGCTTCACTTCAGGTTTACTGTATACCTTGCACCTTCTTATTGACGATGAAACACAGAAATTGCATCCGAAATTAATACAAATGGCATAATACCGACTTAAGTACAAGAGGACTGACACGCTCACTTTGTATGATTTGTACCTCTCCTGTGAGTCCAGTTTTAGATTCCGATGCTTTACTTCAGGTTTACTGTATCCCTTGGACCTTCTTATTGACGATGAAACATAGAAATTGCATCCGAATTTAATACATATGGCACAATGCCGACTTAAGTACAAGAGGGCTGACACTCTCACTTTCTATGATTTGATCCTCACCTGTGAGTCCAGTTTTAGATTCCGATGCTTCACTTGAGGTTTACTGTATACCGTGCACTTCTTATTGACGATGAAACACTGAAATTGCATGGGAATTAAATTGAAAGAGCACAATGCCGACTTAAGTACAAGAGGACTGACACTCTAACTTTCTATGATTTGAACCTCTCCTGTGAGTTTAGATTTAGTTTCTGATGATTGACTTCAGTTTTACTGTACCCCGTGGACCTTCTTATTGACGATGAAACACAGATATTGCATCCGAATTTAATACAAAACGCACAATACCCACTTAAGTACAAGAGGAGTGAGTCTCTAACTTTCTATGATTTGAACTTCTCCTGTGAGTCCAGCTTTAGATTCCCAGCTTCACTTTAGGTTTACTGTATACCTTGGACCTTCTTATTGACGTTGAAACACAGAAATTGCATCGGAATTTAATACACATGGCACAATGCCGACTTAAGTACAAGAGGTCTGACACTCTCACCTTTTATGATTTGATCCACTCCTGTGAGTCCAGTTTTAGATTCCGATTCTTCACTTCAGGTTTACTGTACCCCTTGGACCTTCTAATTGACGATGAAACACAGAAATTGCATCCGAATTTAATACAAACGGCATAATGCCGACTTCATTACAAGAGGACTGACACTCTCACTTTCTATGATTTGAACCTCTCCCGCGAGTCCAGTTCTAGATTCCGATGCTTCACTTCAGGTTTACTGTATTCCTTGGACCTTCTTATTGACGTTGAAACACAGAAATTGCATCGGAATTTAATACACATGGCGCAATGCCGACTTAAGTACAAGAGGTCTGACACTCTCACCTCATATGATTTGATCCTCTCCTGTGAGTCCAGTTTTAGATTCCGATGCTTCACTTCTGGTTTACTGTATACCTTGCACCTTCTTATTGAAGATGAGACACAGAAATTGCATCGGAACTTAATACAAAAGGCACAATGCCGACTTAAGTACAAGAGGACTGATACTCTCACTTTCTAAGATTTGAACCTCTCCTGTGAGTCTAGTTTTAGTCTCCGATGCTTCACTTCAGGATTACTGTATTACTTGGACCTTCTTATTGACGATGAAACACAGAGTTTGCATCCGAATGTAATACAAAAGGCACAATGCCGTCTTAAGTACAAGAGGGCTGGCACTCTAACTTTCTATGATTTAAAACTCTCCTTTGAGTCCAGTTTTAGATTCCGATGCTTCACTTCAGGTTTAGTGTATCCCTTGGACCTTCTTATTGACGATGAAACACAGATATTGCATCCGAATTTAATACAAAAGGCACATTGGCGATTTAAGTACAAGAGGACTGACTCCCTCCGCTGTGAGTCCAGTTTTAGTTTCCGAAGTTTCACTTCAGGTTCACTGTATACCTTGCACCTTCTTATTGACGATGAGACACAGAAATTGCATCGGAATTTAAGACAAAAGGCACAATGCCGACTTATGTACAAGAGGACTGACACTCTCACATTCAATGATTTGAACCTCTCCTGTGGGTCCAGTGTTAGATTCCGATGCTTCACTTCACGTTTACTGTATACCTTGCACCTTCGTATTGACGATGAGACACAAATATTGCATCGGAATTCAAACCAAAATGCACAATGCCGACTTAAGGACAAGAGGACTGACACTCTCACATTCTATGATTTGAACCTCTCCTGTGAGTCCAGTTTTAGATTCCGATGCTTCACTTCAGGTTTACTGTATACCTTGAACCGTCTTATTGACGATGAAACACAGAGATTGCATCAGAATTAAATTCAAAAGGCACAATGCCGACTTAAGTACAAGAGGACCGACACACTCACTTTCTATGATTTGAACCTCTCCTGTGAGTCCAGTTTTAGATTCCGATGCTTCACTTTAGGTTTACTGTATCCCTTGGACCTTCTTATTGACGATGAAACACAGAAATTGAATCCGAAATATATACAAATGGCATAATGCCGACTTAATTACAAGAGGACTGACACTGTCACTTTCTATGATTTGAAACTCTCCTGTGAGTCCAGTTTCAGATTCCGATGCTTCACGTCAGGTTTACTGTATTCCTTGGACCTTCTTATTGACGATGAAACACAGAAACTGCATCCGAGTTTAATACAAATGGCACAATGCCGACTTAAGTACAAGAGGACTGACACTCTCTCATTCTATGATTTGAACCTCTCCTGTGAGTCCAGTTTTGGATTCCCATGCTTCACTTCAGGTTTACTGTATACCTTGCACCTTCTTATTGACCATGAGACACAGAAATTGCATCGGAATTTAAGACAAAAGGTACAATGCCGACTTAAGTACAAGAGGACTGACACTCTCACTTTCTATGATTTGAACCTCTCCTCTGAGTCCAGTTTTAGATTCCGATGCTTCACTTCAGGTTTACTGTATCCCTTGGACCTTCTTATTGACGATGAAACTTAGAAATTGCATCCGAATTTAATATAACAGGCACAATAACGACTTAAGTACAAGAGGAGTGACGCTCTCGCTTTCTACGATTTGAACTTCTCCTGTGAGTCCAGTTTTAGATTCCGATGCTTCACTTCAGGTTTACTGTATCGCTTGGACCTTCTTATTGACGATGAAACAAAGAAATGGCATCGGAATTTAATACAAAAGGCACAATACCGACTTAAGTACAAGAGGACTGACACACTAACGCTCTAACTCTCAATGTTTTGAACCTCTTCTGTGAGTCCAGTTTTGGAATCCGATGCTTCACTTCAGGTTTACCGTATCCCTTGGACCTTCTTATTGACGACGAAACACAGAAATTGCATCCGAATCTAATACAAATGGCACAATGCCGAATTAAGTACAAGAGGACTGAAAATCTCACTTTTTATGATTTGGACCTCTCCTGTGAGTCCAGTTTTAGATTCCGATGCTTCACTTCAGGTTTACTGTATACCTTGCACCTTCTTATTGACGATGAAACAGAGAAATTGCATCGGAATTAAATTCAAAATGCACAATGCCGACTTAAGTACAAGAGGACTGACACTCTTACTATCTATGATTTGAATCTCTCCTGTGAGTCCAGTTTTAGATTCCGATGCTTCACTTCAGGTTTACTGTATCCCTTGGACCTTCGTATTGACGATGAAACACAGATATTGCATCCGAATTTAATACAAAAGTCACAATACCGACTTAGATACCAGAAGATTGACACTATAACTTTCTATGATTTGAACCTCTCCTGTGAGTCCAGTTTTAGATTCCGATGCTTCACTTCGGGTTTACTGTATCCCTTGGACCTTCTTATTGACGATGAAACACAGAAATTGCATCCGAATTTAATACAAAAGGCACAATGGCGACTTAAGCACAAGAAGACTGACATACTAACTTTCCATGATTTGCACCTCACCTGTGAGTCCAGTTTTAGATTCCGAAGCTTCACTTCAAGTTTACTGTATACCTTGCACCTTCTTATTGACGATGAAACACAGAAATTGCATCCGAATTTAATACAAGAGTCAGTATGGCGAATTAAGTACAAGAGGACTGACACACGCCCCTGTGAGTCCAGTTTTAGATTCCGATGCTTCACTTCAGGTTTACTGTATCCCTTGGACCTTCTAATTGACGATGAAACACAGAAATTGCATCCGAATTTAATACAAACGGCATAATGCCGACTTCATTACAAGAGGACTGACACTCTCACTTTCTATGATTTGAACCTCTCCCGTGAGTCCAGTTCTAGATTCCGATGCTTCACTTCTGGTTTACTGCATTCCTTGGAGCTTCTTATTGACGTTGAAACACAGAAATTGCATCCGAATTTCATACACATGGCACAATGCCGACTTAAGTACAAGAGGACTGACACTCTCATTTTCAATGATTTAACCTCTCCTGTGAGTCCACTTTTAGATTCCGATGCCTCACTTCAGGTTTACTGTATACCTTGCACCTTCTTGTTGACGATGAGACATAGAAATTGCATCGGAATTCAAGACAAAATGCACAATGCCGACTTAAGTACAAGAGGACTGACACTCTCACTTTCTATGATTTGAACCTCTCCTGTGAGTCCAGCTTTAGATTCCGATGCTTCACTTCAGGTTTACCGTATACCTTGCACCTTCTTATTGACGATGAAACACAGAAATTGCATCGGAAATAAATACAAAGCGAACAATGCCGACTTAAGTACAAGAGGACTGACACTCTTACTTTCTATGATTTGAACTTCTCCTGTGAGTCCAGTTTTAGATTTCGATGCTTCACTTCATGTTTACTGGATCCCTTGGACCTTCTTATTGACGATGAAACACAGAAATTGCATCCGAATTTAATACAAAAGGCACAATACCGACTTAAGTACAAGCAGAGTGACGCTCTAACTTTCTATGAATTGAACCTCTCCTGTGGGTCCAGTTTTAGATTCCGATGTTTCACTTCAGATTTACTGTATCCCTTGGACCTTCTTATTGAGGATCAAACACAGAAATTGCATCCGAATTTAATACAAATGGCACAATGCCGACGTAAGTACAAGAGGACTGACACTCTCACTTTCTTTGATTTGAACCTCCACTGTGAGTCCAGTTTTAGATTCCGATGCTTCACTTCAGGTTTACTGTATACCTTGGACCTTCTTATTGACGATGAGACACTGAAATTGCATCGGAATTTAATACAAAAGGCACAATGCCGACTTAAGTAAAAGAGGACTGACACTCTAACATCTATGATTTGAACCTCTCCTGTGAGTCCAGTTTTAGATTCCGATGCTTCACTTCAGGTTTACTGTATCCCTTGGACCTTCGTATTGACGATTAAACACAGAAATTTCATCCGAATTTAATACAAAAGGCACAATGCTGACTTACGTAAAAGAGGACTGAGACTCAAACATTCTAGATTTGAACCTCTCCTGTGAGTCCAGTTTTAGATTCCGATGCTTCCCTTAAGGTTTACTGTATGCCTTGGACCTTCTTATTGACGATGAAACACAGAAATTGCATCGGAATTAAATTCAAAAGGAACCGTGCCGACTTAAGTACAAGAGGACTGACACTCTAACTTTCTATGATTTGAACCTCTCCTGTGAGTCCAGTTTTAGATTCCGATGCTTCACTTCAGGTTTTCTGTATCCCTTGGACCTTCTTATTGACATGGAACACAGAAATTGCATCCGAATTTAATACAAAAGGCACAATACCGACTTAAGTACAAGCAGAGTGACGCTCTAACTTTCTATGATTTGAACCTCTCCTGTGAGACCAGTTTTGGATACCGATGCTTCACTTCAGGTTTACTGTATCCCTTGGACCTTCTTATTGACGATGAAACACAGAAATTGCATCCGAATTTAATACCAATGGCACAATGCCGACTTAAGTACAAGAGGACTGACACTCTCACTTTCTATGATTTGAACCTCTCCTGTGAGTCCAGTTTTAGATTCCGATGCTTCACTTCAGGTTTACTGTATCCCTTGGACCTTCTTATTGACGATGAAACACAGAAATTGCATCGGAATTCAATACAATAGGCACAATTCCGACGTAAGTACAAGAGGACTGACACTCTCACTTTCTATGATTTGAACCTCTCCTGTGAGTCCAGTTTTAGATTCCGATGCTTCACTTCAGGTTTACTGCATACCTTGGACCTTCTTATTGACGATGTAACACAGAAATTGCATCGGAATTAAATTCAAAAGGCACAATGCCGACTTAAGTACAGGAGGACTGACACTCTCACTTCTATGATTTGAACCTCTCCTGTGAGTCCAGTTTTAGATTCCGATGCTTCACTTCAGGTTTACTGTATACCTTGCACCTTCTTATTGACGATGAAACACAGAAAGTCCATCGGAATTAAATTCAAAAGGCACAATGCCGACTTAAGTACAAGAGGACTGACACTCTCACTTTCTATGATTTGAACCTCTCCTGTGAGTTTAATTCTAGATTCCGATGCTTCACTTCAGGTTTACTGTATTCCTTGGACCTTCTTATTGACGATGAAACACAGAAATTGCATCCGAATTTAATACAAATGGCATAATGACGACTTAAGTACAAGGGGACTGACACTCTCACTATCTATGATTTGAACCTGTCCTGTGAGTCCAGTTCTAGATTCCGATGCTTCACTTTAGGTTTCCTGTATCCCTTGGACATTCTTATTGACGATGAAACACAGAAATTGCATCCGAATTTAATACAAAGGGCACAATACCGACTTAAGTACAAGAGGAGTGACACTCTAACTTTCTATGATCTGAACCCCTCCTGTGAGTCCAGTTTTGGATTCCGATTCTTCATATCAGGTTGACTGTATCCCTTGGACCTTCTTATTGACGATGAAACACAGAAATTGCATTTGAATTTGATACCAATGTCACAATGCCGACTTAAGTACAAGAGGACTGACACTCTCACTTTCTATGATTTGAACCTCTCCTGTGAGTCCAGCTTTAGATTCCGATGCTTCACTTCAGGTTTACTGTATCCCTTGGACCTTCTTATTGTCGATGAAACACAGAAATTGCATCGGAATTCAATACAATAGGCACAATGCCGACTTAAGTACAAGAGGACTGACACTCTCACTTCTATGATTTGAACCTCTCCTGTGAGTCCAGTTTTAGATTCCGATGCTTCACTTCACGTTTACTGTATATCTTGCACCTTCTTATTGACGATGAAACACAGAAATTGCATCGGAATTAAATTCAAAGGCACAATGCCGACTTAAGTACAAGAGGACTGACAGTCTCACTTTCTATGATTTGAACCTCTCCTGTGAGTTTAGTTCTAGATTCCGATGCTTCACTTCAGGTTTACTGTCTTCCTTGGACCTTCTTATTGACGATGAAACACAGAAATTGCATCCGAATTTAATACACATGGCACAATGCCGACTTAAGTACAAGAGGACTGACACTCTCACTTTTATTATTTAACCTCTCCTGTGAGTCCAGTTACAGATTATGATGCTTCAATTCAGGTTAACTGTCTCCCTTCGACCTTCTTATTGACGATGAAACAAAGAAATTGCATCCGAATTCAATACAAAAGCACAATACCGACGTAAGTACAAGAGGAGTGAGTCTCTAATTTTCTATGATTTGAACTACACCTGTGAGTCCAGTTTTGAATTCCGATGCTTCACTTCAGGTTTACTGTATCCCTCGGAACTTGTTATTGACGATGAAACACGGAAATTGCATCCGATTTTAATACAAATGGCATAATGCCGACTTAAGTACAAGAGGACTGACACTCTCACTATCTATGATTTGTACCTCTCCTGTGAGTCCAGTTTTAGATTCCGATGTTTCACTTCAGGTTTACTGTATCCCTTGGACCTTCTTATTGACGATTAAACACAGAAATTTCATCCGAATTTAATACAAAAGGCACAATGCCGACTTAAGTAAAAGAGGACTGAGACTCTAACATTCTATGATTTGAACCTCTCCTGTGAGTCCAGTTTTAGATTGCGATGCATCCCTAAAGGTTTACTGTATCCCTTGGACCTTCTTATTGACGATGAAACACAGAAATTGCATCGGAATTAAATTCAAAAGGCACAATGCCGACTTAAGTACAAGAGGACTGACACTCTCACTTTCTATGATTTGAACCTCTCCTGTGAGTCCAGTTCCAGATTCCGATGCTTCACTTCGGTTTACTGTATACCTTGCACCTTCTTATTGACGATGAGACACAGAAATTGCATCGGAATTCAAGACAAAAGGCACAATGCCGACTTAAGTACAAGAGGACTGACACTCTCACTTTCTATGATTTGAACCTCTCCTGTGAGTCCAGTTTTAGATTCCGACGCTTCACTTCAGGTTTACTGTCTCCCTTGCACCTTCTTATTGACGATGAAACACAGAAATTGCATCGGAATTAAATTCAAAACGAACAATGCCGACTTAAGTACAAGAGGACTGACACTCTTACTTTCTATGATTTGAACCTCTCCTGTGGGTCCAGTTTTAGATTCCGATGCTTCACTTCAGGTTTACTGTATACCTTGCACCTTCTTATTGACGATGAAACACAGAAATTGCATCGGAATTTAATTCAAAACGCACAATGCCGACTTAAGTACAAGAGGACTGTCACTCTAATTTTCTATGATTTGAACCTCTCCTGTGAGTCCAGTTTTAGATTCCGATCCTTCAATTCAGGTTTACTGTATCCCTTGGACATTCTTATTGACGATGAAACACAGAAATTGCATCCGAATTTAATACAAAAGGCGCAATACCGACTTAAGTACAATAGGAGTGACACTCTACCTTTCTATGATTTGAACCTCTCCTGTGGGTCCAGTTTTAGATTCCGATGCTTCACTTCAGGTTTACTGTATACCTTGCACCTCCTTATTGACGATGAAACACAGGAATTGCATCCGAATAAAATACAAAACGCACAATGCCGAATTAAGTACAAGAGGACTGACGTTCTAAATTTCTATGATTTGAACCTCTCCTGTGAGTCCAGTTTCAGATTCCGACGGTTAACTTCAGGTTTACTGTCTCCCTTCGACCTTCTTATTGACGATGAAACAAAGAAATTACATCCGAATTCAATACAAAAGACGCAATACCGACGTAGGTACAAGAGGAGTGAGTCTCTAACTTTCTATGATTTGAACTTCTCCTGTCAGTCCAGTTTAGGTTTCCGATGCTTCACTTCAGGTTTACTGTATCCCTTAGACCTTCTTATTGACGATGAAACACGGAAATTGCATCCGATTTTAATACAAATGGCATAATGCCGACTTAAGTACAAGAGGACTGACACTCTCACTATCTATGATTTGAACCTCTCCTGTGAGTCCAGTTTTAGATTCCGATGTTTCACTTCAGGTTTAGAGTATCCCTTGGACCTTCTTATTGACGATTAAACACAGAAAATTCATCCGAATTTAATACAAAAGGCACAATGCCGACTTAAGTAAATGAGGACAGAGACTCTAACATTCTATGATTTGAACCTCTCCTGTGAGTCCAGTTTTAGATTGCGATGCATCCCTAAAGGTTTACTGTATCCCTTGGACCTTCTTACTGACGATGAAACACAGAAATTGTATCCGAATTTAATTCACATGGCATAATGCCGACTTAAGTACAAGAAGACTGACACTCTCACTTTCTATGATTTAACCTCTCCTGTGAGTCCAGTTTTAGATTCCGATGCCTCACTTCAGGTTTACTGTATACCTTGCACCTTCTTATTGACGATGAGACACAGAAATTGCATCGGAATTCAAGACAAAAGGCACAATGCCGACTCAAGTACAAGAGGACTGGCACCCTTACTTTCTATGATTTGAACCTCTCCTGTGGGTCCAGTTTTAGATTACGATGCTTCACTTCAGGTTTACTGTATACCTTGCACCTTCTTATTGACGATGAAACACAGAAATTGCATCGGAATTTAATTCAAAACGTACAATGCCGACTTAAGTACAAGAGGACTGTCACTCTAACTTTCTATGATTTGAACCTCTCCTGTGAGTCCAGTTTTAGTTTCCGATGCTTCAATTCAGGTTTACTGTATCCCTTGGACCTTCTTATTGACGATTAAACACAGAAAATTCATCCGAATTTAATACAAAAGGCACAATGACGACTTAAGTAAAAGAGGACTGAGACTCTAACATTCAATGATTTGAACCTCTCCTGTGAGTCCAGTTTTAGATTCCGATGCATCCCTTAAGGTTTACTGTAACCGTTGGACCTTCTTATTGACGATGAAACACTGAAATTGCATCGGAATTAAATTCAAAAGGCACAATGCTGACTTAAGTACAAGGGGACTGACACTCTCACTTTCTATGATTTGAACCTCTCCTGTGAGGCCAGTTCTAGATTCCGATGCTTCACTTTAGGTTTACTGTATTCCTTGGACCATCTTATTCACGATGAAACACAGATATTGGATCCGAATTTAATACGCATGGCACAATGCCGACTTAAGTACAAGAGGACTGACACTATCACTTTCTATGATTTAACCTCTCCTGTGAGTCCAGTTTTAGATTCCGATGCCTCACTTCAGGTTTACTGTATACCTTGCACCTTCTTATTGACGATGAGACACAGAAATTGCATCGGAATTCAAGACAAAAGGCACAATGCCGACTTAAGTACAAGAAGACTGACACTCTCACTTTCTATGATGTGAACCTCTCCTGTGAGTCCTGTTTTAGATTCCGATGCTTCACTTCAGGTTTGCTTTATACTTTGCACCTTCCTATTGACGATGAGACACTGAAATTGCATCGGAATTTAATACAAAACGCACAATGCCAACTTAAGTAAAAGAGGACTGACACTCTAACATCTATGATTTCAACGTCTCCTTTGAGTCCAGTTTTAGATTCCGATGCTTCACTTCAAATTTACTGTATCCCTTGGACCTTCTTATTGACGATGAAACACAGAAATTGTATCCGAATTTAATACAAAAGGCACAATACCGACTTAAGAACAAGAGGAGTGACACTCTAACTTTCTATGATTTGAACCCCTCCTGTGAGTCCAGTTTTGGGTTCCGATTCTTCATTTCAGGTTTACTGTATCCCTTGGACCTTCTTATTGACGATGAAACACAGAAATTGCATTTGAATTTAATACCAATGGCACAATGCCGACTTAAGTACAAGAGGACTGACACTCTCACTTTCTATGATTTGAACCTCTCCTGTAAGTCCAGCTTTAGATTCCGATGCTTCACTTCATGTTTACTGTATCCCTTGGACCTTCTTATTGACGATGAAACACAGAAATTGCATCGGAATTCAATACAATAGGCACAATGCCGACGTAAGTACAAGAGGACTGACACTCTCACTTTCTATGATTTGAACCTCTACTGTGAGTCCAGTTTTAGATTCCGATGCTTCACTTCAGGTTTACTGGATACCTTGGACCTTCTTATTGACGACGAAACACAGAAATTGCATCGGAATTAAATTCAAAAGGCACAATGCCGACTTAAGTACAAGAGGACTGACACTCTCACTTCTATGATTTGAACCTCTCCTGTGAGTCCAGTTTTAGATTCCGATTCTTCACTTCACGTTTACTGTATATCTTGCACCTTCTTATTGACGATGAAACACAGAAATTGCATCGGAATTAAATTCAAAAGGCACAATGCCGACTTAAGTACAAGAGGACTGACACTCTCACTTTCTATGATTTGAACCTCTCGTGTGAGTTTAGTTCTAGATTCCGATGCTTCACTTCAGGTTTACTGTATTCCTTGGACCTTCTTATTGACGATGAAACACAGAAATTGCATCCGAATTTAATACACATGGCACAATGCCGACTTAAGTACAAGAGGACTGACACTCTCACTTTTATTATTTAACCTCTCCTGTGAGTCCAGTTACAGATTATGATGCTTCACTTCAGGTTAACTGTCTCCCTTCGACCTTCTTATTGACGATGACA